>NC_051223.1:2245699-2400699 GCF_015220715.1 Pygocentrus nattereri | reverse complement strand
TGCAGTTTTAGTTGTAACTGTAGTATGGTCCACAGTTAGGGATCCGCTGCTTACATTTTCATGAGGCCACGTGTTTCAGTTCTTCTCTCTCGTGCAGGGCTTCCTCCTGGGTGGTCTGTCTTATGCTGTCCTCTGGTTCTCTGGGCTGTCTGTGGAAAATATGAGACAGCACGTGGTCCTTATACGGCGCAGCATTTGCTGTTGTGCAAGGTTTCCTGTTGGTGCTTTTGCCTCCACTGTTCTGAAGTATCTAAGACAGTTTGCAGTCTACGTCGTTCCATCTTCAGTGCACTCGCCTGTACCAACAGAGCTTGATCAGCAGATCATCTCTGTTGCGTAAATGCCTGGAGCAGCTAATGCATCACTGCCTTTGTGTAATCATGGCTTTATTATTCGTATTTTTCACAATGTATAGTAAGTGCCCTTACCACCACGTCTGGTCATCGCGACTCATTTATGAAGAATCATCAGTTACCCTGTTAGAGTGGCGAGTCACGTGATCTTTAAAGAGATAACATTGATGTAAATTGAATTAAGCAAGATTGTCTTTATCATTGAGGACTGGTAATGAAATTTCCTTCGAAACAATTGGATCAGGGCCTTGCTGCCCATTTGGAAATGAGGCCTAATTAAAAAAAAATGTTTTGAATTAGTTGTGTACCATTTACGTTTTGAGTGGAAAAGAAATGATCTATATTCTAGAGCTGGATAAATGACGAAGCGTTCCTTTCTACAAAGGGCAATGTGTGTCTAGCTATTTTGTCATGTTTTGAGTTGAGATTATACCTCAACAATTCTGTGCATTGAGGTTGTTGTGAGAAACCGCCCTATAAACCGCTTTATAAGAGGAGACGGACAGATAGTATGTGCTGTTCAGCAATTAGAAGTATCATATCACTTAATATCTGTCTTATTCTCTGCTTCATTTGCCATGTAGTAGAAAAGTTTCAGCTATTGCGATCCTGAGGTTCTAAACAGAGTTTTGAGGGTCCTTGGCCTCACCAAACTGGCCTCACTTGTGATCGCTCACTGCTGCTAAAATGGTCGGTGGAAGACGTGTAAAGGTGAAACTTTTAGAGCAGATAAATTAAATCCTGCCACCCCCCCCCCCGCCCCCCCCTTCTTCTGAGGACAGATCGTTCTTTATTACCGGTGTAGCAAATTTCTTTTAGTAGATGCTGCCATCGTGTAGAGGGAGAAAAATTCCAAGGGGGAATAAAGGAGAAAAAAATGGTAGAAATTGTGAGGAAAAAAAAAAAAGTAAAGTTTTGATAGTGAGTTTGGGAGATGGGTGGTAAAAGAAAATGTGCTCTTTTTTTTTTTTTGGACAGTTTTTTTAACTCTGTTACTACCTGCTAAAAACAATGCTCCTAGATCCCATGTCTTCAAACTAAGGCTTGAACAAAAAGGAACATTGTCACCGATAAAGTCCTTCTAGAGAACTTGTGTAGCTGTAGTCAGCGTCTCGTTTGCTAACTTGTCCCATTCCACCTTAAATGGCACAGCAGTTACATTCTGGCGCCTCAGGCACCATTTAAGGTGGGCTGGGAAAACGTGATGAAGAAGCTTGCGAATGAGGAGCTGACTTCAGCCTTGTGAAGAACAAACTTTGAGAGACGTTTTACAAGAAGTTTCGTGCGAGAAAAGTGGCTGTAGCTGAGCCAAAGCTTAAAGCAGAGCAAAGAAAGTCTACATTTTCATTTATTTTAGATTTTTAGTCTGTAACCTGTGCATTAGCGCACATAGAGACATATTTACAGCCAAGGTGGTAAAATGGACTTAAAATGTTGTGGCTCCCAAGGTGCTTTGATTTGTGGTAAAAGGACAACACGGTTCTTTTTAATATTTGGGTTGCCGACAGCTGAAATAGGCGATACTGTTAAATGTGTATCTCAGCATTTTTCAGCCTCTTGGTGACATGTGATATACCACTCTGCATTCTTTCAGTCTTTTTTGAAATGGCTTAATAGATGGATTTTTCAACTGGAAGTGCCACATTTGGACAGCCTTACATTACATTTCCTTAGAAACAGTTAGATCAGGGTCTTGCTGCCTTTGGCCTGATTTTGAAAAATATTTTGGATTAGTTATGTACCATTTACAATAAAGAAACAAGTAATCAGTATTCAAAAGCTGGATAAATGGGTGTTTAACCATTTACATGAATGAAGAAATGAGCCAAAACAATATGTAGCCTGTGTGGTTTCCTGGTTTCATTGCACTGCTTGAAATTTGAGGCTTGCCTATTGAGGTTTATTTGATAAAGCATCTTTGTGTAGAAAGATAAGAGACAATGCTTCACTCCAAGACATCTATTATCCCTCCAGATCCCTACTGAGCCTTGAAACCTAGTCCAGCATCAGGGCTTGAACAATGGAAAATTCTCCTCCCAAGGGGAATTGAGCAAGGTGTTGAACTTTGGTTGCGTGGTCATTGTGCTTGTTTTCTTTGGTTCGTACATGTTGAAATCATCTGTGATGGGCTATGTTTAGTTTGTGTTTGTGATGTTGCAGTTGCTGCTCATCAGTTTTGAGCATAGCATCTTAAAGCATTTGCACAGCTTTTGTAGTTTTCTTCAAAGACTGGTTTCTGGGTGTGAGAACTTTATTGAGAATGGGCAGATACTGCACTCTACTCGTTGTAAGATCTGTAGGAAACAACTTGCAGTTGCGACAAGATGCCACAAGGTACACGGCGAAAGCCTGATGTCTGTCCTGCTCACCAGAGGTGGACAAAGTACACAAATCATGTACCTGAGTTAAAGTCGAGACCCCTAAGGTAAAATATTACTCCAGTAAAAGTAGAAGTTCCTCCCTTTAGACCTCCACTTGAGTAAAAGTACTAAAGTATTTCCCTTCAAATGTACTTAAGTATAAAGTAAAAGTACTAAAAGAGTAATTCTGGCTCTGATGTCCTGTTATCATTTTTATAACCAGACTGGCTTCATGAACTCATTTCAGGTGAAAGTCCTCCAGCGTCTCTCTTGGTAAACCAGTCTTTTAATAGAAGGTCATTAATTAGTGACGCTGACGTCTATTAAAATGATCAGAAGCACAAAACACTGAAGGTAAACAGTTTCCATCAGGGAGAACCGAGTGGCTCTGAAATCACTTTTTACACACAAGCAAAGTTTCAGTTTCAGATTTATTTACAACTTAGTTCCAAGTTTAAGTTGAATAAAAACTGGCTTTAAACTCAGGATCACAGATGAGCTCCTTTACTATGTTGATCTGTAGGCGTCTGTTCATAAACACAAACCAGCCCAAACTCATTTACTATAAAATGAAATGGTGTTTGTAGAAATTCAGAAAAAAGCCGCGTCAGTCTCGACTGCATATGTGGACATATTTCTATATTGAGCTCTATTTACACAAAGTTAGGTTAGTTCATCATTTATGTTGAACAGACTCTGCCAAAGTTTTACGCTGCTGCGCTGACGTTGAACCGCGTGCTGCACTGGGTCGGTATGACCAACAGGTCAAAACCAGCTCTAAACAAAGTGACCGCTGGGCCCTGATTGGTGCTCTGGCTTTGCGCTTCTTTCGTTTTGACATGTTACGTATTTATACACACAGAAACCAAAAGGAACGACAGATTTCTCAAAATGTAGGAGGAAAAAGTCGGATATTAGACTCTGAAATGTAGTGGAGTGAAAGGAAAAAGTCACCCGAATGGAAAAACTTAAGTACAGATACATGAAAAAACTACTTAAGTACAGTAACTAATTACATTTACTGAGTTACTGTCCACCACTGCTGCTCACCAGACCTAAAGACAAACGTATTCTCCAAAATAATCCTGTAGGTCTACATCAACTGTCCTGCTAACGATACAGCTAAATTGCTAACTTCATGTAGTTAAGTGAGCTACTCGCTGAAAGAAATATTCTTTTGATCGCACAGTTTTTGACCATACAGCCTGCCCTGGTCACTTCTCTGCAGGTACAGCGCTGGGCAGTTTGCGTATTACATATTTTGTTGATTTCCTTCATGGAAATAAGTATGCGTCCTCTTCAGAGAGCACACAGTTAGTTTATTCAACATTATGAGTCCCCCTCCCTCAATATGTGGCCTGTGCCATTGGCACATGTTTAGATTTGATCTTTTAAGAAGTATTTTTTAATATGAGCATATGTAGCTTATGTAAAACATGTCCTGTGTACTAAACAACAGAATGGTTTTTGTTTCCCTGAAGGTAAACCATATCTGTGCTTTTTTGAATGTGGATGCAAATGTTTTGAGCACAGAACCGGTACAGATATTGCCGTTGGGTTACACAGAGGTTTAGTATATTGAAGAAGAATCACACTACGGCCAGCTGGGTCCAATGCTTTGAGTCACCCGCGCTTGTTTTGTTTGTTGCTGGTGCACTTGAGTTTAGCTGAGCTATGGTAATTAGATTCCGGCTTATGGAATGTGTGTGTTAAGGAATTCTTGGAGGACAGAGAGTGATTCAGTCAATGAATGGGAGCGTTGTGGCCTGTCCTCTGCCTGACAGTGATGGTCCTATCAAACTTATCTTGACCTTGTACAGCTTCTTGTTGCAACTGGCCAAATATCCCACTCTTGATGGGGAGGGAATTAAATGAAATGTAAGAGCCACACAGTGGTATTAATAAGGCTCTGTGCTCAGAAGCTGTTGTTAAATACTGCTATTCAATATAATCTGCTAGTTTTTGGTTAAAGCACATGAAAAAGGCCTTTCATTAGGCATGGAGCATTCGCACAGCTTCTTGCTTTTATTTGGTCCATTTGCCTTGCATTTGGCTGTTTTAAATAGGGTCAGCAATGTGAGTTGGTGGCCCGCTGGGGAATTAAGTCATCCTGGAGCAGAGGGAAGAGGGAGAAATAGGCCAGTTAATTATGTGACTTAGAGACGGTTCTATAAACACTTTTTAATCCTTCCTCTCTCAACTCTTGGACCATCGTGATAGCCTAATTGCGCTTGAACCTGACAACATTAAGGTGGCCGCTGTCCAGCCTGAGGCTATAAGGAGAGCTGGGGCCGTGGGGTTAGGCATTAGCTGAGATATTCTCGGTATGTAAGAAGCTGCTGATGGTCCCTGAACGTCCTCTTGGTGGCAAAGAGTAGAAATCGCACCACAGCATTCCAAAAACAAACTTATCAGCTCTAGTAATGTAGCTGAATAATGACACTCTTAATCAAAAAAGCTTGTCAGGAGTAGGAACAATGTTGAATTAGCAACATTCACTGCTTTGCTCACAGAGTACTTTGTGCCAGTATTCAGACACAGAATTTGCTGTTTAGGGTAGTTTGATCCTATAGCAGTACCGAATGAGTATCCATGCCAGTACTGGCACTATACGTGTCGGCAGAGTGGGCAGTAAAAATGCTCCTGGCAAAATCTGTGATGCCTGTATTTAAGTTAAGGGATACTATTTTAATCCCACAAACTGGGAAATTCCACCTCCGCATTTAACCCATCCATGAAGTGAAACACCACATACACACTAGTGAATACACACACACACTAGGGGGCAGTGAGCACACTTGCCCGGAGCGGTGGGCAACCCTATCCACGGCGCCCGGGGAGCAATTGGGAGTTAGGTGTCTTGCTCAAGGACACCTCAGTCATGCGCTGTCGGCACTGGGGATCGAATCGGCGACCTTCTGGTCACAGGGCCAGCTCCCTAACCTCCAGCCCACGACTGACCCCAATTTCATGGAAAGGCAATAGTTGTGGGTGATGTACCAGTTGGAACTCTTTCGAAGGTATTAGTTTTACCTATATGACTTATTTACGCTTGGTAACAGCGTAAAACACGGAAAAAGCTTCTTTCAGTGATCACGCATCTCCTGCTGTGTAGTCCGTTACAGTTCACGTTAGTCTAGTTCGTTAATGTTACTCCAGGTTGTTATTGAGGGAGCAGATGTTACAGAGACCTAAGCAAGGAAATGCAAATTTTATCCATATATATATAGTGATGCAGTGCACACCTTTTACCAAAATAAAATATTTAAAAAGCAGGATTGTATAAATATTAGGTTAGGTTTGGTTTCAAGAAATCTGCTATATTGTAATTCTAATAGCCCATCAACCTTTTGGAAATCTGAATTTACATTGACTGTTAACACATCTAGACAGTCTGGGGCTTGACTTAATACCTAGCCACAATGCTTTTATTAAATATGGATCTGTCTAAAGCCTGCACTGCTCACTACATCAGCTGAGGACCGTTGGCTCTGCAGCATCAAGGGTCAACCCATCATCCACGTTTGCAAATAAACCACATTTTCATTTTCACATTTGAGTTGACCCTGGGCCCTAACACTTATGCCGGCATGCTGGTTGTAGACCCCAGCTCTGCTTTCAACACCACCATTCCTGACCTTCTACTAAACAGACTGTGGTAGCTGGACGTCACCCTGTCTGTCTATTACTGGATTCACAACTTCTTATCCGTCAGGAAACAGCATGTCAGGGTAGGTGACCACATTTCCGACCCTCTTTGCTTCAGCCCTGCTGCTCCACAGGGCTGTGTAATCTGTCGTCACCGATAACAGTAACTTTTAAACGTAAGTTTGCCGATGACTTTAACACGGATCGGTTTTATCTCAGACAAACAATGAGTGCGCATACCGGGAGGAAGTAACACAGCTGTTGCCATGGTGTGGAGCTAACGACTCCGACGCTGTGACTGTGACCGTTGATCTCTGCAGTTATGAAAAAGGCCCAGAAGCACTCGCATTTCTTTCATTTCACCTTTTCACTTTACTGTAGTCAAGGGCCGATGCTCTTTGTTGCAATGCATTGTTTTATAAAAATACATATGTTTTTATCAGAGAAAGGGAAAGAGTGGGCTCGGTATACCTCTGTGTTTGGGTATTCTTTGCATTGCATCACAGAAAATCAGGGTAAAAATATTCAGACCAACAATTCTGTATTAACAAGGCTGGAAAGTGTGACTGTGTTGCATGTATTGGTGATTTGATATGCGCATTAGACTTAGACATTGTTAAGGCATGATTGTGGCCGGGATTAGCTACAACCAAAACATTCAAAAGGTATTCTTTTATGTTATTTTGGTTTATAATAATAATAATAATGTATGTTTGTTTGTTATCAAAATGTTTAGTGGATAATATAAAATCCCAGCGGCGTGTTGACGCATCATATTAATAATTCTATGGCACATCAGTCACTTTTATAACCAATGTCGTTTGCACCTTGCACGTTGCTCTGTGAATTTATTTATTGGCTGTTAGCAAAATCCACTGCACTGCTGCTCCATCTACAGAAAGTTCTTTACCTTGTACAGAAAGTTTTTATACCCTTATAGATTTTCTATTCTTCTGTGTTTAATAGATGTGGAATATGTTTCTTACTGTATTGTGTTGTTGTTGCTGGATGCTTAAATTTCCTTCGGGATCAATAAAGTATCTATCTATCTATCTATCTATCTATTTATCTATCTATCCATCTATCTATCTCTGAGGAGAAACTGGACACAAACGGGTCATTGGTGCAGAGCACCAGCGTCTAGTTCCACAAAGGAACTAGAAAGGTCTTCACTCCAGTTAGTAGCTCCCCTTTTTGGACAATACAGTTAAGCTTATATGACACAAGTGTTATAAGAGGTCTCTGAGGTGCTTTGCATCTACAAATCTCATGTAGAGCTCAAGAGTCATCTCTTGGATATTGTTCAACAATAACACATGTTTTCAAATGTTAAAAATTATTATCTAAAAATTAAGCACTTGGAAAAATTTGTATATTTGTATAGCACTCCCAGATACCTGGATAGTGCATAAAATGAAATTAAAATATTAAAAGCTTATTGGAGGTGATTGGAACCAAATGTCACTAACTTAATTTAAATAATTTAAATAATTGTAACTGCTTTTATACCTGATGTTTCATATTACTATCGCAATCACCGCCACCTTACTATATTCTTAAGTACTTAAATCTGGTGTACATACTGTAAATTTCTCTATATTGTCTTAAATTATTAGTAAAGTGTTTATTTTTACATAAATGGCTGCAACTGTAACAGCTGCAATTTCCCCCTGGGATCAATAAAGGAATCTGAATCTGAATCTGAATCTGAATGTCCGAAGTGTGTAAAACTGACTAATAGCATTTTTTTCTCCAGGTATTTTAAGTTTTGAGTTAAGGCTTTGGCCCATTTTTTTTTCTTGAAACCAGATACACGTATAGTGTTAAGATGAAACAGTATCCAAAGAAAACATGTTTTTTTCTGATGTACATTATGTACTTATGTATGCTGGTCATATTGAATGATGGCTGTAATCCATAGATCTAATACTCATCATCTGCCATTTAAGGCATTTTTGGTGTTCAATTGTTTGTGTGTGTGTGTGTGTGTGTGTGTGTGTGTGTGTTGGGTTTTTTTTTTTCTTTATTTATTTTTTTGCCAAGAAAATCAGAATACCCACTTTTTTTTTAGGCTTAAATGCTGAACTTAGTATTTCCGACTTCCAGTTTTGGTTTTAATGTCATGTACACATCACATGTGTTTCTGCTTCCTTATAACTGATCGAACACATGTGCAAGTGGTTCATCAGTGCTGTATTATTAGGTAAAATTTTCCCATGTTAAGCTTTTTAAGCCAGTGCTTATGATGATGGGCTACATTAACATTAAACGAGCTCTCACGGTTTGAATACTGCGCCCATTCCAGGTGTGATTTTGATCTAAGAACATTTCATTTTCAGTCCTAGGATATATCACTTACGATATGGCTTAAACTAAAAGCACTGTAACGATGAACAAACGATATATTGTGCAGCCCTGGTCAGAAGCAGTTTAATAGCTTGATGCTGTGCTTTTACATGGGGGGAAAAAAAATTCCTGGAACATGGGCTGGGTCAGGAGCACCTCTGACTGACTGACTGTGGTCTGTGGTGCATGCTCTTTTGCTGGTCTTCAAGAATCACTTCTGTGTAATGGCTTGAATCAACAAAGCTGCCTTGAAATTGAATGTCTTGCATCATTGAACTTCAAACTAAAGAGCCCTTAGGCACGTTCAGCAACCTTCTCCTTCTGCATCAGTTATTCAGGTCCCTGTTTTTGCCACAGGCAAACATTAAGTTGAGTTTCAACTACCTACATGCTTTCTGATTTTCGGCTGTGAATGAGCAGTGAAGCTCTGCATTTGTGCTCTCTGAGTTCATAGATGAATGCTTTCAGGAATTAAACTTGATTTAGTCCCGTTTCGTAGGTGGGCACTTGAATTAAACAGATCCATTCTTTGGGGCATTTTCTTGGCTTGCGAGGAGGTAGATAATGCAGGGTGGGTGCAACCTAATCCAGGTGAGATGTTTTGTGGTCCAGGTTTCAGCACCTTTGTTTGTTGAGTAAAATTGAGGTGATTCTGTAACTCAGTAACACTTTAGAATGTGCAGGAATCCTCTGCAGAATAGGACCGGATGAAAAATGAACCCGACGTGTTCGGCATGACCTACTACTTCTTTCTGCCCGTTTGTTTTCCTTAGAGCACGTGTTGAGTCTTTCACGTCAAATAGACTTGCTTGCGGTGGCGGACACCGTGTGAGACACTCTGCCTCTAGAAAAGACAGCAGAAATGTGTTTATTTATTTATTTTTGAGGTTTAAATTTGGTTTCTTATCACCAAACGTGCAAAATTTCAGCATTTGTTTTATACGAAATGTTTTTTGAACGGGCCCATGTTTGCCGTTGTAAAGGTGAATGAAACTAGAACTGCTTAAAGTACATTTTTGACCATTTTTAATTTTTTTTTTTACAGTGTAGAGACTTGGGTTCATCGTGTGACCTGCCACTAAGAACGGATATAGAATGGTTGCTCAAATTGCTGTTACAGGGCCTTTTTTCTCATCCTAGCAACCGCCTGAGTGAGTCAGTATTGAGTTGTTAGATTCATATGTGGTTACTCATTAGATATATGTACGTTTCCCCTTGCCTTGATGTTGCTAGGCAACTAACTAACAGAGCCTAACAGTTGCGCAAAACTTGTGGCAGTTTTTGGAGGCCAATCACTGCTCAGTGGAAGATTAAATGAGTGAGTTAGACGGTGCAGGCGGGGCCTTGTGTGGCCGGAGGGAGTTAGTCAGTAGAAGGGAGGAGCCGGGCCAAGAGAGGCTGAGACCTTCAGGAGCAAGTGGTGTTTTCAAGCTTGGGGCAGAGCAGATCTACCAACGTGAACAGAGGGTCGGAGGTAAGCTTCAACAGAAACGCAGCTTTTGAATAGGAAGCCGTAGGTGTTGAGCGAGATATCCAGATAGATGGTGTGAGCGCGGGGTGACGTTTTAAGAGGTTCTATAGCTGGCAGTGATGTATGAGGTGCACCGTTATGTAAGAGAGTTTGCAGTACTTCATGAGCGTGTTCACCACTTAACCTTGTGTTGCTATGTTTAGCTCGTGCTATGTTGGAGACATGTGGCAGTATGTGGGTACTGTGTATAGTGGCTGTAGATTAGGCTGAGCTCGGGAAAGAAAACAGTTAAAAGGTTTTGAATGAAGCTGTTTACGTACAGTAAATCACTTGGGGTGAAGCTGGTTTCAGAAACATTGGTTTGGGCGTTGTTCAGTCTGTTTGCCTCTTTTTAAACCCACAGGCAAGAAGGATTTGTTGGTTTATTGTTTCAGAGTTGGAACACAAAGGAGAATTCCACCAAAAGTTCTGAATAATTTAATCACTCAGATCACGTCATTCATGGGTGTTTGATGTAAACGGAGGCATTTGGAGGAAGTTTCCGACTCAGTTCTTTACAGTGGTGGTGATTGGAACCATGGGTCAAAATGTTTACACCGTATTTATTTGCAATATCCAAAATAACTGGACCTACGTGAGTTTTTATCTGTAACGTTATTGGTGGTAAAAGCCGTTGTTGTTGTTGTTGTTGTTGTTGTTGTTGTTGTTGCTGCCTTTTAAGTCAAAACCTCATCTCAAAACTATAGTAAAACAATGTTTTGGGCACTGGGCAGCATATTCATAGGTATTTCATGTAATAACTGTTTGTAAACCTTTGAAATCCGGCTGCCGTGAACAATTCTGACTGGTATGTTTCTCTAGAACCGAGCGTTTCACATCAAATCACTTTGAGTGACTTATTTGCATCTTAATTTTATTACGCAGAAATTTTGGAGAATCCCCTTTCGTCTGGTAGGGCTTTCACACATCAGTCTAAAGTCTTGAGACCCAGCCACGTATTTTGAATGCACTACTTATACTAATGTTAAAAGGTTAATTAGCCCTTTGACATCGAGCAGACCACGTGCTCCCAAACCCTAGAACTCCTCTTCTGCTGCAACGATATTTTCAGTAATTGGCACAAATGTCTGTTATCTGGAAGCTGCAACCATTTCAAATGTTTTAACAATATGTTGAATAAACAGGAACTGTGCTATAATATAATAAGTGCTGTGTCTAAGGGAATGTGCCGAAAAATACTTGCAAATAAAACATGTTCATACTTTTTCATACAACTTCATATTTAAACTATACCATCCAAACTACCAAGAACATTTGACCCCTGTCACTTTTTCTTTTCTTTTTTTACTACAGCAGCTGTCCTTTACGTGTGTGTGCACATCTCGTGACGGACAGACCAAAGCGCTGACGCAGAATTCTTAACTTTTCATTTCTAGTGCTTTAGCTTTGTTTGAGCGTTTCTGCACGTCAGGAAAGGTACTTGCATGCCTGGCTTAACTAGCTTGATTGATTAGATGTTTGCGTTTCAGCTCTGCTCGTGTGGTCAGTTGCCAGATAACAGACATGATGGTTGATTGTGGATCGAGAAAGTTCATGTTTCTTAACTTGAAATAAGATGCTGTTAACATAAAATTCCGAAGTCAAGGCAAGATTTGCTTCTGTCATACGAGTTTGTGAAAGATCTTGTCTTGCCCGGTCAGGTCTCCAGTTAAGACAAAAAGATTCTGTAATGCGGCCCCGGGGCCGCCTCGGATCTCTTTTGGAAGCTGGTTGGTGTTTGACTTCTAAACGGTTGCCACACTCTCACTTTTGTGTTATCTGTGTAGAGTAGAGGCCTCTGTTTGCCTGTCAGCCACATGAGCCTACAAAAGGTTTCGTTGCTTAACTTTGCATGTTTGAGTAAGAAATTAGCCACACTTTGTGTTACTCATTCTAAATGTATTACCCACAACGCTTTGAGTTTTTTCGCTTGAAGGGCTGACTTTGGGCAGGAAACCTCGGGCCAGGCGCATCTGTGTGCCTAAAACCATTGTGGTTTGTTTAATTATGCTTCTACAAATGACAGTATATCAGAAAGCTGGACTTGTTTTCATCTAGAGTTGCTGAAACTGAGTCTGTGAAACTTATGTAGCTGATTGTGCCTCAGAGGGAGCCCCACCGTAACGTAAACCATATGTGAACCATCCCTTCCTTTTGCCTGGAGCAGATCTGTGAGCAGACTTGCCCCACCCAGGCTAACAAGCTCACGTTCTTTGAATTCTTCAAGTGAAGGCAATGCATGTGTTCCAGTTGTAGATGTCAGTAAGAGTGAGAGGGTGTGTCTCTTCATGGGCTTTGGAAACAAGCCCATGAAGCAAAAGCAGGAAATTTCCTCTTTGTGCATTTTAAAGAAAGTTTGAGGTGGGTTAGTCTTCATATACGTGTTTCTCCAGTTGTCTACGCTATATATACAGTAGAACTGAGCCAGCTGGAAAGAGCCATCCAGTTCCCAATACCATCAAGTCAGATGATCCTTGAGACCACCAGTGGTTCCTAAAAGCACTTCATCATATTCTTCATAACTTTCATATTTTATAAGCTGCATTTAAGAGGTGGGTGTCGTCTGGGCTATACACTAAACAGATGGCATCTCTTCAGCGATCTGCTCTGGAAAAATTCTTTTTATAAAATACTACAAAGGAGTTTTGGCTTTAAGCAGTAAATTGTAAGCAATATATGAATTTGCGTTTATGACATGCAGTAACTGAATAATTTGCCTTACAGTTTGGTCATGTAAATTCAGGTGGACAAACCAAAATATACCCTGGACAATAAGAGGTTATATGGCAGGAAATGTGCTGCTTTAAGGTATATTTTAATACAGTCCAGCCTAAAAGCTTTATAAAAAGAGTAGATTACAGTGACAATCACCTTCAGGCTAACTTACCCTAGAAAGCATTGTCCCGCAATGATTGGCTATTTAAATGGGTAGATGCTAGATGCACTGGCAGTGTGTTTATTAAACATATAGCAACAACTACCACACCAGATGAAAGGAAATAAATATTTCTGATTAGAAACACTTGCTTGTTCACCCCCCCCCTTCTTATTTTACTTTAGTTTCTCAGTATTTGAGAACTTCCCTGTTTTGATTCTTGCTATGTTGTGTTTAGTTATGTTTTTTAGGTTAAGCAATCCCTAACAGGCTAATGAAGAAACTTCAGTTTTACAACCCCGATTACAGTGAAGTTGGGACGTTGTGTAAAACATAACTAAAAACAGAAAACGATGATCTGCAAATCCTTTTCAACCTATATTCAACTGAATACACTACAAAGACGAGATATTTAATGTTCAAACGGATAAACTTTATTGTTTTTTGCTAATATTCACTCATTTTGAATTTGATGCCTGCAACATGTTCCAGAGAAGTTGGGACAGGGGCGTGTTTCCCACTGAGTTACATCACCTTTCCTTTAACACTCAATAAGCGTTTGGGAGCTGAGGACACTGATTGTTGAAGCTTTGTAGGTGGAATTCTTTCCCATTCCTGCTTGATGTCCAGCTTCAGCTGCTCAGCAGTCCGGGGTCTCCGCTGTCGTATTTTGAGCTTCCTAATGTGCCGCACATTTTCAATGGGAGACGGTCTGGACTGCAGGCAGGCCAGTCTAGTACCCGCACTCTTTCACTACGAAGCCACGCTGTTGTAACATGTGCAGAATGTGGCTTTGAATATGATGAAAATAATTTGCAAATCATTATTTAAATTTTACACAATGTCCCAACTTCATTGGAATTGGGGTTTTATATCATTATATCAAGTTTTATATCTTTTAGATTATGCACAACCATACATTTCACTGTCTTAATCATAAATTGTGATATTTTTTATTTGTAGGAAGATCATTTTTTTTCCTTTTTTTGAAAAATCTGTTTTTATTCCCCCCCCCCCCTTGTCATTTTTCCTTGTCTGTTGTCTTTCAATCTAAAACAACCTCTTGCTGTGGTGCTGTCTTTCTACCACTTGCGGTCATGTTTTTGAGCAGAAGTGCAAAATACAGAAGTGCTTCTTACATCTTTTAAACACATTTCAACACCTATTGTAGCGCACACACTTTCCTCTGTTTTTCCCTGTTCCTCTTTAACACGTTTTTTACATCATTCCTTATTGCCATAGAGATCCTTAGTTATTTGTTTGCACTTATCGAACCCTCCTATCTTTCATTCATCCATCCATCATGTCTTAGAAGCTTTAGATTCCATGCTAATTGAAAAGTATAGTTACATGCAGGTCAAGGTTCTATTGACCTAAACACAATATTGGTCAAACACCTCAGGTCAAATTCTCAATCTAGTCAACTCCCATGTCCTTAGTTCTCATGCTCTTGTAATAGGCTTTGATGAGCCAGCTTAAAGTTTGTCCACAAACTCTTTGTACTTTGAATCTGCTGTCAGTAATTGTTCATTGAAGTGCTTTGACTGATCTTCTCAATCTACTTTTTTCCCCAGACAGCGCAGAACGTTAAGGGATGACACCGTATTTGGATTAACCCCTGTGAAGCTGTGAGCTTGTCTTCTACAGTCGTCGTTTTCGGCTGCTGTTCTTCTGAAAAATGACTGTGACTAGAGGATATTCTTGTGTACTGTAGTGGTCTACACTCTTGTGCCACCTCCTCTCCCTTGCCTCTGGTTCTCCACTCCATCTTTACAAGCTGAGGGATGGGCATGAAGAAGGCAGCTCAGTGGTCTGAGGAAGAGGTCGGTCTCTGGCTGGCTGAAGAGGGCATGCAGGAGTATGCTGGACCCCTGCGAAACATGGACGGTCGAACCTTGTTGCAGCTCTCTCAGGTATTTTAATTTGCATCTGCAAGGAATGGACAGGCAATAAATATTGGATTTGCATATTTTATCCCTCTTATTTTAAAGGTAGTTGATCGGCCAAGACATGTTTGGTTTTATTGTCTGAAGTTTGCTTTTCTGGTTTTGTGCTGGAGCCATGAGTTTGGAGTTTTTGTGCCAAAAGTTTTGAGTCAAATTATATCCATATATTATGAATGAAAAAGACAAATCTGTATGTACTACTGTGAACATATTGTATATTGTTAGGAATAATGGTGATAAAAAACAAAACCAAAAAAAAACCCACCCCTCCTTATTTCCAGGCTGACTTCCAGAAGCCTCCTCTATCCCGAATCACATCAGATGGTGGGAAGCACCTCCTGGAGAAGATCAAGACGCTCAACATTGAGCACCATATCGAAGTGCATAAAAATGGCTTTGCCAACGGTCATGTGGTCGTATCTCACAATGGTGACGCCAGGGCCTCCAGCAAGAACAAACAGAACGGTTTGGTCAACGGCTATAATAAGGAACTGGTGCGTATTCCCATACCGGAGCCGACTGGCCTGCGGTTCCCCCCCGAATGGGGCAAAACCGGTGTAGCCTTTTTATACGCCATCTGCTGCTTCGTCATCACCACCATCATGATTTCTATAGTCCACGAACGTGTGCCTCCTAAGGAGGCGACCCCTCCTTTACCCGACAAGTTTTTTGACTTCTTCGACCGAGTGGAGTGGGCTTTCTCCGTATGTGAGATAAACGGGATGATTCTGGTGATCTTGTGGATCATACAGTGGAGTCTCATGAAACACAAGTAAGTGTTTTGGCCAACAGCACAAGCTTTTAAATTCCTTGTTATTTGTTTTTCTGACGACATCATTCTGTCTCATGTTGCATTGACAGGTCAATTGTTGGCAGGCGGTTCCTGTTCATTGTGGGGACCCTGTATCTGTACCGGTGTATCACCATGTACATTACTACTCTGCCTGTTCCAGGGATGCACTTCAAGTGTTCACCCAAGGTAGGAGTTCAGAACCAAATCCAACTGCACAGGCTACATTCACACTGCAGGATTGTGGTGCGTCACAAATTGGATTTTTCTTGTGTGAACACAGAGATCAAGTTTGAGTCGCTTTCATATTGCTGTCTTAGAATTTTAAGGTTCTGTCTATGTTCAGTTTTGAGATAATGAGGATCAAAATGTTCACTTTTAAAATACTAAAACAGATTCTAAATAGTTCAATCGCTTTTCATTGGATATCAAAGTCATCGCTTTGTCTTATCATAAGATAAGTTTAAAATTATAGCGTTCTATCTGCAAATAGCAATCTGGCATAGAAACTCAACCAGTTGTTCAAGATTCAAACTCTGACCGACCCACCGACCCACTGACCCACCCCGAAAGAAATGCCAATGTACAGCAATGTTAATAAGGGTCTAGACAAGATAACAAGAAGAATAAATATAAAATATCCTATGTACAGGCACATATACAAATAGAAAAATACAACAATCTGTAATATGATGTATAACCTGAGATGAAAGACTCGATGCAAAATGACTGTATGAGGAGGTACAGGTAACGGCTTAACAGTCCGTTGTCATAAAATCCTTGTGAAACATGAAGTGTAGACAGGGCCGTTGCTAGAACGTTTAGAAAGGAAACTTTTTTTTTTGCGGTGGCTCACTGCGAGGGAAACAAAAATAAAAACACAATTACAGAAAATTAGTTCATAGCTAAATCTGTCCATTTTCCAGAGGTGTCAAATCCAGGTCCAGAAAGTAAAAATCCTTCCCAGGATTTTGTTCCAACAGGCTGGCTTCTCTAGTTAGATCACACCACCAGCAGAGCTGTCCAGCCTGTTGGAACAAAATCCTGGGAAGGATTTTTACTTTCTGAACCTGGATTTGACACGTCTGCCATTTTCACATGAACGAAATATGAAGTCAATACAACTTTTACTATCAGTAAACTGAAAGACTGGTAACATATTTACTTTTATTAAATTATACATTTGAATCAAGTAAATGAAGTATTTTTATTTTCCACAGAGTTAACTTTTTAAGACAAACACCCTGCATAGAAGTTATTAATTTAATGATAGGGCCTTTAACTCAGCTTCTAGTCTATACAAATGCTTAGCAACTCAGCACATTAGTATTCACTTTTTACTGCTATGATTTCTTACTAAATCATCTGAGAAGTCTGTCGAGCTGTTGGCTGAGCTTGGGCACACGAGTAAAACCTGAATTCTGATCAATTTTCCCACCCTCCGATTGAGCTTGCAGGTTTCAAGTGCATGCTGGTCCTTTCATTGGGCAATAAGAGCTGTCATGTGAACGTTAGCCTTTATTGCAAACCCAGCTTCATATAGACCACGCCCATAAAACATACATTAGTGAACTATTTTCACTTCCCTTTTTTCGCAACCGCTTTTGAGTGTGAGAAGAAGTTTATGAGTTCTGAAGTCATGGTTTCTTACTTCTTATAAGCACTAAGAATCATGGTTTCTTTTATTTTTTTTTCTTTAAGTTCTTTACCCACATTTTTAGTTTTTACTTGCCTATTTTTAAAGTATAGTTACTAAGATTTCTTAAAAAAAAAAAAAAAAAAATCTAAATCGACTTCTCGTTGTCACTAAATATGGCTGCAGAAAGACTTGTTTGTGTTTATACTTCCTCTTTGTCTGCCTTCACTTGCTCCCCCAAAGACCAGGTTAGTTTGCTAGTAGCTACTAGTTTTTAAGGGTGTCCCAACAGGAATGCTGCACTGACATTAGCTGATCTAACAGATAACTGCTGTTGCGTAAATAGTACAGCTTTGCTTGTAAAGAAGAAAAGCAGCGTTCAACAGCAATAAATCCTTGTGATTTTAAAATGAAGACAAACGAGCATTCAAAATAAGTCCGGGATCTGATCATGTTTGGAAGATTAAAAGAAGGTCCAGCTCAGGCACGGTTCAAAGCACAGCCCATGTTACAAAAGGTTTGGGACATTTTCACCAGCGCGGCCTCCAGATTCCCCAAAACATGATGTAGCTGTAATAAGGCCCCAATATCATAGAAAGTTGTGGGTGGAGATTGCCTCTAGATTAAGGCTGCTAGGGGCAGTCGTGGGCTGGAGGTTAAGGGAACCGTCCCTTATGAGGTCCATGACTGAGGTGTCCTTGAGCAAGACACCTAACCCCCAACTGCTCCCCGGGTGCCGTGGATAGGGCTGCCCACCGCTCCAAGCAAGTGTGCTCACTGCCCCCTAGTGTGTGTGTGTTCACTAGTGCGTATGTAGTGTTTCACTTCACGGATGGGTTAAATGCGGAGGTTCTGATCACAGATTTATCTTTTAAATATGCGTACCTGCCACATCCATATACAGTGTTGTTTTAATGCCAAGCATAAACAGAACTTTCCACTTAAGCTCCGTTCAGTCTGTCATAATGCAAAATAAAAAACATGACTAAGGTGGAATGTGTTGGCTTGAACACTAAGTGGCATGTGTGATAAATCAAATACATCACTTCAGCCAGGGAACACCATCCACACTGTAAAATGGGGTGGTGGAAGCATCATGTAATGGGCATGCTTTTCAGCTAGAGGGACTGACTGTCTGGTGGGATGAATGGTGCGAAGTACAAAGAAGGCCTGGATTCAAACCAGCTCTCTTTTGCCAGAACACTCAAACTGGGGAGGAAGTTTGTCTTTCAGCAGGACAACCACCCAAAATACACTGCCAGGGCAACGCTGATGTCTTTGTGTGGCGTGGTCAGTTTTAATCTTAACCCCTTTAAACATTTATAGTGAGTCGCAGTCCTCCGTCACTTCCGATTAATCTTTGGGCAAATTTGCAGAGTGAAAAGGGCGTAAGTAAGTAAGCAGTTACTGATTCATAGTCAAACAGCTCAAAATCCTGGGCTGTTGCAATTGTTTATGTTTAAAAAAAGGTCCCAGGCCTGAATACCTTTCAAGATACTGTACATATATACATTTATGGTGCAATATTGTGCTGCTCTTGGCAAAGAGGTATTTGCAGTGTTTGAAAAAAGGCTGCTAAAAGAAGAAGAATGAGTAATAAAGGAGAGAAGCAAGGTGATTATTTGTAGTGTGACTGGTTTCCATGGTGCAGTCCCATGAGGGAACTCTCGCCCTGACGTGTCTGTGTGTGTGAGTCATTTGGGTGGGTGTGAAACTGAGGGCATACACCCACTACACAAGGCAGGAAATCCTCCCTGCAGCGCCTGCTGGAAACCATTCATCATCAGCAAGGCTCAGCCAGACGGTCTTTTCACTTGTTAGATCTTGCTTTCCTGTTGGATGCAGCGCAGAGGAAGAGAGAGAACGTAAACTTTCTCACAAACATGGGAAAGAACTTTCAGCTTAACATCGGCTTGCTTTGTATTACGCTTTTGATGATGCAGTATATTAAATTTGATCGCATGTGCTAACAAAAGGTTCTGTTGTCACAATGCCAAGCTTATAACATTGAACCATTTGGTGCTATATAGAACATTAATATAGAATATTAACAATGTTCTATATGAAGTGATCAGCCATAACATTATGACCACCTCCTTGTTTCTATACTCTTTTTATAACCTCCACTGACCGTATAGCTGCACTCTGTAGTTCTACAGTTACAGACTGTAGTCCATCTGTTTCTCTGATACTCTGTTACCCTGTTCTTCAGTGCTCAGGACCCCCATGGACCCTCACAGAGCAGGTACTATTTGGGTGGTGGGTCATTCTCAGCATGGTGGTGGTGTGTTAGTGTGTGTTGCGCTGGATCAGACACAGTTTTTAAACGCCTCGGTGTCACTGCTGGACTGAGAATAGTCCACCAATCAAAAGTATTCAGCCAGTGGGCAGTGTCCTTTCCTGTGACCACTGATGAAGGACTAGAGGATGACCAACACAAACTGCAGATGAGCCAGCCTCTCTGACTTTACATCTACAAGGTGGAGTGACAAGGTTGAAATGTCTAATAGAGTGGACAGTGAGTGGACACAGTGTTTAAAAACTCTAGCAACACTCCTGTGTCTGATCCACTTGTACCAGCACAACACACACTAACACATCACCACCACCACCACGTCAGTGTTACTGCAGTGCTGAGAATAATCCACCACCCAAATAGGACCTGCTCTGTGAGGGTCCATAGGGGTCCTGACCACTGAAGAACAGGGTAACAGTGTATCAGAGAAACAGATGGACTACAGTCTGCACCTATACAGTAAGTGGAAGCTGATAAACTGGACAATGAGTAGAGAAACAAGGAGGTGGTCATAATGCTATGCCTGATGAGTGTATAACCAAATACAACATCCTCCATCAATCTGAAGGACTTCAAAAGGCAGAGACCCCTTTCAGGCATGCGAATTGTTCGTTGAGTGCTCATGGTTCTACTTGTCCTTACTGAAGAAGCTTTGAATAACCATCTTTTTTAAGAGTGTATCATTAGAATAGATGCCAATTAACAAATATAGTAAAAAAAAATCAACAAAAGTTTCATATCTTGAAAAAGTAATTTTGTAAGCAAGTTTAAGAGACAAATTTTAGTTCCATATGTCTCCTGGGTGTCCCTAGCCATCGTATGGGTTTGTTAAATTCAACCACCAGAACACCTGATTTAACATAATGAAGCACTGATTGGCCAAACTAGGTCTTGGATTATAACCAAAACTAAATACTGGGCTGTCATCGTTGGAAAAGGTTAAACTTACACACTGAATGTTTTTCTATTTGTTTCTTTTCCTTAGTAGTTATTTCTTGATGTTTACATGTGCTTTCAGACCATATTCTTAAGTTGTCTTATCACTGTGGAAGGATGGACAGAAACACTTGGGGATTTTTTTCCCACATCTGAAGCCAAAATGGGGCTTGATTTGTCTTTTTTGGTGGTCTGCCAGGTCTTGCATGGTCGTTAAAGTCCTATTTTCTCCATATCATTTAACAATTTTTGGAGCTACAATTTTAGAACCTTCCTCCTATTTTATTTGACTTTCCTCTTCCATATGCAAATAGATTATCTGAAAATATCTCCTTAAGCCATTTCAGATGCACATGAAAAAAAAAAAAAAATCCAAGGTTGCTTGTATGAGTGTTGGTGCCTCTTTGAAGGGTAACACTGTCAATGACCCCTTCAGGAGCAGCTTTTTCTGGGAGGACACAGCTGGAAGGCTGGAACAGTTAAAGCGCTAGTAGGGTGCGCAGAGACTCGAGCACATGGCTCACACAAACCTCCAATCTATTGCAGCTGTATGGTGACTGGGAGTCCCAGATGCGGCGGGTGATGAAGATGATCGCTGGCGGCGGCTTAACCATCACTGGCTCTCACAACATGTGTGGAGACTACCTGTACAGCGGCCACACCGTGATGCTGACCCTCACCTATCTCTTCATGAGAGAATGTAAGAAAACAACACACATTTCTCCACCGATGTGACCTCTCCCAGAAACTCAGTGTGAACAGCGCAGCCACCTTGTGGTGCTTTTTAGCAGTTACACCCTAGAATAAGTATCATTTGCAGAGCTGACCGCAGTTACACTCCGCACCACATGTGTCAAAACCATTGTATGGACGTTTAACAGCTCATCGCTCAGTGTTGCAAGTTACTGGACCAGTCATGCCTTTAATGTCTTTAGAACATCTTTTTTCTGTTTGAACTGAACTGTCAGCTTTATGAAAGCAATACATAGTTATCCCTTATTATTTAGGTGCGTTAGTGTTTTTTATATATATATATATATATATAAATAAATATACATGGTTATGCTTTTTTTATGTCACAGCATGCAGGTTAGTTTCAGGGATACCAAGAGTCAGAAATTCATTGACAGATAAAAGCGGTTGAGTTGATTTAAAGGTTCTATAAATGAAGCAGAGTTGAGTTGCCCTTTTATTGCCTTTAAGTTGATTTTAAAAGGACTGAGGAAGCAGCATTTAGAGAACTAATCAAGCTCTGCATTTCGTTGTGCTCCACAGACTCACCTCGACGGTTCTGGTGGTACCATTGGGGCTGCGGGGCACTATGTGTCGTGGGTGTGTTCTGCATCCTCCTCGCTCATGACCACTACACTATAGATGTAGTCGTAGCCTACTTCATCACTACACGCCTCTTCTGGTGGTACCACAGCATGGCCAACCAGCCAGTAAGTGACCACCTTACACAGTAGCCCACCTACCTAGTACCTAGACTTTTTGGTGCCTGTAACATTTGCTGCTAAGCTGCTAAGTTAGTCTAGTAGTTTATGGTATCCTTAGCTGATAGTTGACAGAGTGAAGTGCAGGTAACATGCCAGGTTAGCCAGACTAATAAATATGGGACTAATATACATTTGCAGTGTAGGCTTGTGAGTATGCTACAGTTTTGAAGTTGGCCTCACCTGGCAAGACTTTTAGACTTTACTACGGTGTAAATGGCCTAAATTATTGAAATTCTAGCTTTGTTGTAAAGAGATGCTGAATATTTTGTTCATTTTATATATAATATATATATTTACAAATCCTGCTTCTTGTAGTTTGCCATTTTTGTTATAGCAGTGCACTCCAGTGCCATGTCACTCCTGGTTTAGCTTCATTTGTCCATCCTTTGCTCTTCTTCTGCCAAGTTTAACAGCCCTTTCTTTATTGTCCTTCAGCTGAAAATTACATGCAAAAGCAGCACAAAATGGCACAGTAGTTTAGTTTTTGCCTAAAAATGGCCATTCAAAAGTCCAAGCTAATGGACTTTTATAATAGATAAAATATTTTATTCATTTGGAATATATACAGTATATTACTAAGCGGGATCCTTTTCCCTAAAAATAAGTGTCAGAAGGGTTATTTGGATAAGTGCCACCTTATGGGTTTGTCATCTTTGTCTCAGAAAGCCTATTGACTCCAGATGAAGTTATAAAAGAAACCCTATTGAAAGTGTTTTGAGCCAAAAGTTTTTCTGGGCTTTTGATTAATTTTAAGTAGTGTGATCGCTGCAGCGTGGGTATATCGACCATATGATATCCTTTAAAGAAGCATCCGGTGACGGGTTCTCTAGGGAAGGTGGTTATTCTATGACTCACTATGCAATGTTTGAAGAAACAAATGGATGATAGGCTCCAGCTCCCCCCCGCGACCCTGACGGAGAAGCGGCTTAGAAAATGGATGGATGGATGGATGGATGATAAAGTGTTAGACATTATAAGTTAATGATAAGGCCCTTTACCTGCCAGTCAGGTGTGAGAATATTATGCAGACCACTGTCCTAATCTTTATGCTCCAACTACTGCTGTTGGATAAGTGAACCTGACCTTCTTTTCCCTCTTTTGCAAAGGACCTGAAGGGGGCATCTCAGGGCAATTTCCTGTCCCGTGTGTGGTGGTACAGGTTTTTCCAGTACCTGGAGCAGAACGTCCAAACCGTGGTCCCCCGGAGCTACCAGATTCCCTTTTCATGGAGATCGCTGCAGTGGGGTAATGTGAAGTACAGCAGGATTGACTCCGATTGACTGCGGTTTCCATCCGGGGGAGTAGGACTTGAAACACTTGCCTTAAGAGCCAGGACTCAATCACATGACGATGGCCTAACAAACTCTCATTCTTAAGCCAATCCCTTTAGTACTGAGCTACACGGCACTGTGACTGTCAAAAAGTCATCCAAAGCATTTCATTCCTCACACACTGCCCACGTTCCATCTGCATTTCAGACCCAGTCTACTGCCAGCTATGTAGTGTGTAGTATACGGGGCCAGACCGGCTAATGCCTTTATCACCTAGGTTAAGATGGGGCATGCCAAAACAGATCACTTCATCAGAAATATTTAACAATTAATTGCATTCCCCATTGTCTTCTGCGTAGATGTTTAAACTTGCTCTAGTTGAGCCAGCATATAATTAAAGTAGATGGGCTGGTGGTGGTCAGTTTTTGCGAACATTTCCTTGTGCTTACAGAAGACTGAGCCATTCTTTTTACCGACTAACTTGAGAAAGACTCTAGACATTTCCCTCCAAGCTTTGTGCAAAGAGTCATCTTTTCAGAGTATCTGTTTAACCCCTAATTTAGGAATGTCCCTTTAACCGAACTGCCATCCTGAAAGAGCCCACGAAGGACTTCAGGTGCAGAGCAGTGGTGTGTCTGACGAGAATTGTCCTTTTGTAGCTGTCCACAGATTTGCAAACGTTTCTATGAAATTAGATCATTTTTCAGACAGATGTTACATTTTTTAAGCAGAGAGCCAATGAAGACAAGAATACTGTTTTGATGATGAAGTTCCTCAGTGCCTTTCTTGCCATGAATGTGCAGTCGTTGTGTGGTTATATGGTTTATGTATTTATGTTGGCTGTTTTTTTTTTTTTCTTTTTTTATTACGGTCTCGGTTTTGCATTGCTGTTGACATAAACTCTTTAAAGGAGCGCTCCAGCCTTTTCTCTCTATCCTAATCCCACCGTAACATCTCTCTCTGCCGCATCTATAGGCAATTGTCAGTTTCCATGAACAGTAATTTCACCTTTATTAAAAAAAACAGCAGAAAACCTGTAGATTCATCATCTCCCCATTACCTTCTATTGAAAATATGTTTAATATGTATAAGTCAGTGGGTTTTCTGTTCTTTTGCTACAGAGAATCACTTTAAGGTTTGTGTCAGTGGTAATTGCCCCTGTGAAACAGATGTGGCAGATAGATTTGGTTAAACAAATGCTTTCTTTCAAGGGAGGCAGAGCAGTCGTATCTGTTCTCTACAAAAGCACTACATGCTCGAGGTATGGGGTTATTCCAGGAGATTTGCAGCCATATGTTAAAGTATCTGGAACCACTTGCTTTAAAGCATTAAAGGGATTTACCCCAAAAATGCTTGAAGAGAAAATTAGGCTAGTACAGAACTATTGCTGGTACAAACGATTATAAGTACAAGGGCCTCATAGTTTGAATACACAGATTTTTTTTTTATTATTATTTAATTTTATGTATATTAACTGTGGTTGTAGTTATTATTGCTTTTGTGAAATTTTTCCACTTTCATTGTTTCTTATAAGCTAGAAAAAAAATGAACATTTCCTAGTAAAATTTTACACTGTTGTTGTACTTATTGTCGTTCTTGCCAGCAATAATTATCCAGCAGCGGGTTTTTCTTTCCGTGTTTCTGTTCCAGTTTATCAAACATTAAAACGAAGTATTACCGAGGCAGTGATGGCCACAAAGCTAACTCCGATGTCTGTGATCATTTGTTGTTTGTTTAATTTGTACTGAGTTTATTTATTACTCTGTTTCATTGTAAGTGGAATACAAACACTATTGTGTCCTGTTCATTTTTTTGTGTCATGCTGTTTTTGCCTAGGCCTGTGTCTTTGGGTCTGCCTTAACTCCAGACTGTTTAGCGGGCGAGGTCTCCAGTGTCCAGTGAATGTTGGGAGAGGTTTTGTTCTACTGTGTTGTCCTGTATGCTTAGGACTCCACAAGTCCATAACATTTGAGCTGTTCTGTAATCTATCCAATGGAAAAAAACAAAAGCTGCTAAACTTTAATAGTTTGTCCTTCTTTTTTGACAAATAAATGACAAACATGAGCACAGAATTGTGTTTAAACTGTTTTTTTTTTTCTGATGATTTTACAGATTTGCTTTATTTACCAACTTTTTGTCTGATCATATTTGAATTAGGCGTACAGTTTGAGCACCCCCGGTCAAATGCCGTGATATATAAGAACTAGAGGGTGACCAACACAAACTGCAGCAGCAGATGAGTCTCTAACTTTACATCTACAAGGTGGACTGACAAGGTAGGAGTGTCTAATAGAGTGGACAGTGAGTGGACAAGGTGTTTAAAAACTCCAGCAGCACTGCTGTGTCTGATCCACTCATACCAGCACCCCATCAGTGTTACTGCAGTGCTGAGAATGATCCACCACTCAAATAGTACCTGCTCTGTGAGGGTCCATGGAGGTCCTGACCACTGAAGAACAGGGTAACAAGAGTATCAGAGAAACAGATGGACAGTCTGTAACTGTAGAACTACAAATTAGCATTTTTTAAATTATATCAAAAACTAAAAAACATCAAAAATTGAGATTCTTCTGACAACAGCGATATATAGCGTGTGTGTGTGTATATGTGTGTATATATATATATATATATATATGGCTCTGAAATCACTTTTTACACACAAGCAAAGTTTCAGTTTCAGATGACTTTGTAAATTAGTTATAAGCTGAATAAAAACTGGCTTTAAACTCAGGATCACAGATGAGCTCCTTTACTATGTTGATCTGTAGGCGTCTGTTCATAAACATAAACCAGCCCAAACTAATTTACTATAAAATGAAAGTGTTTGTATGAATTCAGAAAAAAAGAAACGCGTCAGTCTCGACTGCATATGTGGACATATTTCTATATTGTGGTGTTTTTACAGGTTAGGTTAGTTCATCATTGGTGCTCTGGCTTTGCGCTTCTTTCGTTTTGACATGTTACGTTTTTATACACACAGAAACCAAAAGGAACGCCAGATTTCTCAAAATGTAGGAGGAAAAAGTCGGATATTAGACTCTGAAATGTAGTGGAGTGAAAGGAAAAAGTCGCCCAGAATGGAGAAACTTCAGTACAGATACAGAAAAAAAAACTACTTAAGTACAGAAACGAATTTTTATGTGAGTTATTCTTGTTTTTTTTTATTTGGATTATTTGTGAGGACAAAAACAAATAGTATGTTTTGACTCTCCTCTCTGTTGTGTAGTGTTGGGGTAATGCAATACATTACACGTATGTCTCTAACAGGACAACATTAATTATGATGCCTTTAAAACATACATTTCCTCTCTGTGGATTATGTGGATTATCTGCTCCTGTCCCATATAATTTATGTGTGTGTGTGCTACGTGCAACCAGTGTTAGAGTACAAAGTAATGTGTTACAGTAATATTGTTTTTTCCTGTAACACATCACAGCTTAAATTCTAGTCGTCACACTACAGTTACCAAAGCATTTAAAACTTGAAAATCCTCTGTATACATTATTTCTGCTGGTCCTTATATAAGTTCTGTACATAATTTTCATGCACATGAGGCCTACAACATCACAAGATAAAGCCCCTTAACAGGCTGCAAACAGCACTGTAAACTTAACATTTTGTCTTTAAGCTGCTGTTTTTGGGCTGTGGGTGGCGCTGTTGCCTGACATTAAGAAGAGCCTGGGTTTGATTCCTGGCTGGGTGACCAGGATACATTTACATTTATGGCATTTGGCTGCTGCTTTTATCCAGAGCGACTTACAGTTTGATCATTTTACACAGGGAGGCTAAGGTGGTGTTAGGAGTCTTGCCCAAGGACCCCTATTGGTTATAGTGTAGGGTGGTGGGGGATTGAACCCCAGTCTACAGCATAGAAGGCAATAGTATTAACCACTACACTAACCAACCACCAGTTGGTTAGTAGGTTCTTTGTAGCGTTTACATGTTCTCCTTATGTCTGTGTGAGTTTCCTCTCACAGTCCAAAGACATACAGTCAGACCAACTGGACATGCTAAATTGGCCCTGGATGTGTGTGTATGTCTGTGTGCCCTGCGATGGACTGGCGACCTGTCCAGGGTGTATCCTGCCTTCTGCCCAATGGCTGATTGAGATTTCACAAAGATGAGTGGAAGATAAAAGTCAGAAGTGTTTTACCAATTAAAGGAGCTCAGCCAGCTCTCCTATTACTTATACTGGCCAAAAAATAGGATGTTAGGACAAAAAAATATACAATTATTCCCAAATAGTATTAAACATATCCTCCCTGGTTGCGTTGGCCTCTAATTCATCTTTTTATTTTCAATGTAAAGAAGTATACTGCAGAAAAATTATACTTTTGACTTCATTGTTCTAGGTTATATATAAACCAGAAAACTTATGTTTTTAAAACATCACTACTGAACGGATTTAACTTTTGGGAAGTTACACAACGAATCTCCCCATTGACAAGGAAGGGATGTTTAGTGGTGTACGCTCTAAAAGAACTGATCACTGCTTGTAATATAATGCAAGGCCAGGCAATCTTTGTCCTTAGAAGTGTTTCTTTCTGCTGAGTCCTGATCCATTAAAATTCCGGAACGGGAGACGTTGGGATTTTATCACAGAGCTTGGCCACTAAACGGAGGGAACCAGCCTCGTGACCGGAAGGTCGCCGGTTCGATCCCCAGAGCCGACAGCACATGACTGAGGTGTCCTTGAGCAAGACACCTAACCCCCAACCGCTCCCCGGGCGCTGCGGATAGGGCTGCCCACCGCTCTGGGCAAGTGTGGTCACTGCCCCCTAGTGTGTGTGTGCTCACTAGTGTGTATGTGGTGTTTCACTTCACGGATGGGTTGAATGCAGAGGTGAAACATCCCCGTTGCGGGCCTAATAAGGGTCTCTTAATCTTATGTTTTTAGTTGTTTTTTTAATAGATGCTGTAAGTTTCTTTGCTCTGTTTCAGTTCAATCTGACAATACAAATGAAGATATGTAGATTTTTCAAACTTTTTATTTAAGTCTTTTATTTATGTCACATGAAACAATTACATGTGTAATATGCATCACGGCATCACTGGCTTGCCTAATGTTTTAGCCTCAAGAAAACAGGTGTGCTGAATTCTGATCAAATCGGGTTTAGGATCTAGCCATGTCCCAATTCTAGTCCCTGAGCAGCTTTTCTGTGCTTCTGCGCAGAAACACGGCTCGGAAGGTTGTTTGCTATGGTTTCAGTAGCCCGGAGCTGTATATAAAGTATAGATCTGGCAGAAATGAGTTCAGTGATTAATATCTTTATACGACATGTCTTTCTTTATCTTATAATTTATGAACAACTCAAAAATTTAGCACAGCTCGTTACCATTATTTTACCTTTTTACTACTAATCTTTGCTGTTTCTGAGGCAGAGGGACAAGACCCTCATTAGAGTGGAGAAGTTTCACAACACCACAAGCACATGGGACATCGTTCATACTGATGCATCGCGGGAGACCAGGTGGGACATCAACATACACGTTTATCTTCACATCCATTCAGTGATCTTTTTTAAAGACCTGCCTATGCAAATTTATGAGATAGCAGTGCAGTGACTCGGTGTAAAGGGCTTTCGTAGCCAGATACTGAGTGCTTATGGGGCAGTCTTTGACATTGGGTTTATCTTTGGAGGTGCATTCATTGATAAGGCAGAGGCTGAGTCAGGGCCTTATCATGAGTTATGATTTTTACCACCAGTTAAAGGAATCTCAGGATCACAACAGTCTTCGGTGAAATTGATATCATATTTACAAAAGGCCAAGTGTGATATCCTATCTGTAAGGTTGTATACCTGACCATATTTAATGGTGTTCTTCCAACAAACTGAACTGAGGTTAAGCATATGACTTTGGTATATTGGCATAAGCAAGTCCTAAATGAACAGCACAGTATTCTCAGCCCAGACACACGGTTCTCTGACTGTACTAATGACCTTTTGGTTGAAGTGTAAAATAAGTGTATTTTAAAATATGCCATTTTTCGAGATCTGTTTCCTCAAGGTTTGTCCCAGGAATAGATCTTGTTCTACAAGATCCAGTACTCTGAGGATGCTCCCTCTGTTGCAGTACTTACTGCCTGTGATGAAACGCTGATGATCTCCTTAAGAAAGCGCATGTTCCATAATGTGGGACTCAAATCCACATATAGATAGACCTTTGTTTACCTTTGGAAAAGCTTTTAACATGTTTGGTTGTATCTAAAACATTCTCTGTCTTGATAGGAGTGATTACAATATGCATCAAGCTCAATAAGCTCAATTTCATACCCTTTTTCTCCTCTTGAGAACCGCCCAAAATGTCTGTATAAGGTAGATGGACTTCATGAAGTGTCCAGTGAATGGTGTTTTAAAAAGTGGCTAATCAGTGTACTTAACTATGACTTCAAACTCACTGGCGCATCCCTCTCTCAGCACAGCCGGGCATTTACAGGATCCGACACTTCGGCCACTTTAAACAGGCCAACGTCATCACCTCTGTGGTCACCGCATACGAGGGAACTTCAGATGTGTTCAGAGTGACAAAAGCACTCTATTCCATCTAATGATCTGTTCACGGTAGCTATTCCTTCTCACACTCCGTTTAATGCTCTATTCCCTCTAACACACTGTTCCCTTTAAGTCTCTTCACCCTGTAACACTCTGGGTCCGGTGAAAGTGCAATATGAGCCTTGATGTGACGACAGTATGTGCCCACAATGTGTTTGAATTTATCATTTGATTTACCAACAGTGCAGCTTATCATGCAAATTGTGTGTAGATGTACCCACTAAGTGGGGTGTGAGGCAATAAGGCTTAAAAAGAGCAGTGAAACAGAGGCACTGTCTGCAAGCTTGAGACAAAGAAGAAGATGAAATTTCGGTGATGAAGATACAGCGCTGGTAATAAATGAAGTTCTTTCTCACCATGACTTTTATGTAAACCTGGTGTTTTAACACATTTGAATGGTTCTTCCTACTGTTTCTTTAGTTGACTTTACAGATGGATGATCCTAAAATCCTCGTTTTACTTGTTAGTTTTAACAAATGTGACAAATAAACATGACATACTTCTTCTTCTTCTTCTTCTTTTGGCTGCTCCGATTTGGGATCGCCACAGCGGATCATCTGCCTCCACCTTGCCCTATCCACTGCCTCCTCTACTTTCACACCAACCATCTCCATGTCCACCTTCACTACATCCATAAACCTTCTCTGAGGTCTACCTCTTCTCCTTCTACCCGGCAGCTCCATCTCCAACATTCTTTGCCCAATATATCCACTATTCCTCCTCAACACATGTCCAAACCATCTCAACCTGGCCTCTCTGGCTTTATCTCCAAACTGCTCCACCTTCACTGTCCCTCTGATCTGCTCATTTCTAATCTTGTCCATCCTGGTCACTCCCAACGAAAATCTCAGCATCTTCATCTCCGCCACCTCCAGCTCAGCCTCCTGTCTTTTAGACAGAGCCACAGTCTCCAAACCACACATCATAGCAGGACGCACTGCTGTCTTGTAAACCTTCCCTTTCACTCTTGCTGCTATCCTTCTGTCACACATCAGCCCTGACACCCGTCTCCACCCACTCCATCCTGCCTGCACCCACTTCCTCACCTTTTTTTTGCACTGTCCATTGCTCTGGATGGTTGACCGAAGATATTTGAAGTCAAACACGACATACTAGTTTATAAACTTATTTATTTGCTTAGTGGCTGCATAAGGTAAACGTTCATCGACTGTTCTGAAGTTCCACTTTTGCTTTTTTTATGCTGTCTTTTGACTCCTGAACCTAAAAGTCTCAAGTTATTATTGTAATTTTACAAACCCCAATTCCAAAAACGTTGGAGCATGTGACTTGCAAATCTAAACATAAAGCAGTTGATATTCTTTTTGTGCTATATTAAATTGAAAACAGTACAAAAGCACAATATTAAATGTATTTAATAAAATTAAAAATCTTATGAACTTATGAGGGCAGCATCTGATACTCCACAATATGTATCTTTCAGTGTTAATGCCTTTAGCATACCCTCATACCATGAAAGACCCATGAAAGACTCTGACTTTTGAACTTTATGCTGGTAACAATTTGGATGATCCTTTTTGATCTTCAGTCCAGAGAATATGGAACACATGATTTTCATATCTTTCATATCTGAAAGACTGACTCATCAGGCCACAATACACATTTTCACCATGCATCAGTCCATTTCAGATGAACTCTGAGAATTGGGAAGCATGTCTGGACGTTATTAACATATGGGCACAGTACCGACTTAACTTGTGTTTATGGATGCAAACATGAGCAGAGTATGTTGACAAAGTTTTGTCAAAATTTTCCCACGAACATGCGATGATGTCTATCACAGAGGTGGTTTCTCATGCAGTACCGTCAGAGGGATTAACAACATTCAGTTCTGGCTTTCAGCCTTTCTCCGGCTTCCTGGGTGGCATTATGCAGCACTTGTGAAGAAAACAAAACAAAAATGTTGGATTCTTCACCAATTCCAATTGTTTGGCAAAGTGGCGAGCCTCCGCCCTTTCTTGGATGCTCTATTTTTGCCCAAGCATGCTGCATCATCTTTTTATGATGTCTTCTGAGCATTTTGCCACATTCCTAGTCTTAAATTGCTCCTATCCCAACTTTTCCGAACAGGTTGCAGACATCAATTTATATGTATCTTTACAAAAACAATGAACTTTATATGGTGAAATATTAAATATATGAAAATGTTTTATTTAAACTCTACTTATTCTGGATTTGAAGTTTTATAACCATAAATTCAATGGACGAAAGTTTCCAAACAGAGTAAAATGTCAAATAGACGGTTCTCCATAAATCAGTAAGCATTGCTGCTGTCTAACTGACAGGACCAGCGCCAGCATCAGCTTTTGCCTCATCCAGTGCTACACACAGCTTAATGCATATTTCCAGAGTTCTCTGGGGACAGTGAAACTATAAACCAATTTTTGGTTAAATTGCATTAAAGTTGCTGATGTCAATTTTTGCCATTTTTAAGGTTTTGACATAATTTGAGAATGCCTGTTGTCCTGAATATTGTGTGTAAATTTCATGATGAATGGATCAAAAGAAATGACCAAACATGACTTGTAAAAATGTCTGGTTCCATTGACTTACACTGAAAGTAAAGTAGGTTTTTTCCTTCTCCTGAAAAGTTACCATTTTGGAGATGTTCAGACAACAGCGATATACATTTTTACTGTAGTGCAACTGTAAATCTCTCTTGAGCTGCTCTTCTAAGCAATAATCATCTCCTACTACCTGTTAATCTGTTTCTCATAAGAACATTGTTGCTCAATATTTGGATTACATGGCAATCATTTTTAGAACCTTTCATAATCATAATTTTTCAATTACTGCATCTCTAATCTAATGTTTCACAGTTGCGTAACTAATGCACCCCTTGGCGAGGAAACGTGGTGTTTTACATTTGAATGGTTTAGAATAGTGGCTGTAAAACATGCGTGTCGATGCTACCTTTGTCCCTGGTCAGGATAAGTGCTTTGCTCTATCAGGATCAGATGCATTTGTGCCTCAACTCAGAGCTATTGATTTGGTCACGGAGTGCGCTCGCTAAATGTAAGTCGCCAACAGCTATGTAAGCTGCAATTTTTAAAATGTTGATAGATTTGGCCTATTAAATGCTTTAACCCTTTTGTTTCGCTATATGCCACTGTTTAAATGTAGAAATGCAAGTATAGATTTAGGTAAACAGTAACATTTATATTCGATTTACGTTCTGTATTGACAGATTCAAGTCTGCCCATTTTTTGAGCTTGGTTCAATGTCAACAAACGGCAAACATGTCATAAAAAATCCTTTAATCAATGTGCAAGAATAGCTTTTACTGGTAATGCATATCATAATAAAATATCTCCTACTTTGCTTACAAGCATGTAGATTGATTGTACATTGATGGAAAGTTTATAATCTTTAATGCCTCCATTTGTTTCAATGGGCTTTGAGTGAGAAATATTAAATTGCACCATGTTTTTGTGACCTCTAAGGCTCTCGTCGATGATTTAACGGTGTTTAGATCAGAAATCAATTTGACATTTTGCTGATTTAATGTTCACACTAGGGATGGGCAAAATGATATTTAATTGATATCGTGTCATAATATGCTTTTCCGAACGTATCATGGACATTGTGAGCACATAGAAAACACTAACTTCATGTTTCATTAGAGAATAAGCATAATTAGGCCTGTTCAGTTGAATTTAGTTCAGTGCAATTTGTAAAACAGTTAATAAAAATCAGTCATTGTAGTTTTATGTATATAACTCATAGGCCTTTTCTAGAATTTATCTACTTTACAGTTACTATACTGTTACTATACTGTTACTGTACTGTTACTGTACATTTACGGAATTTTATTTTCTTTGCGTATTTGTTCTATTTGTGGTTAATCCCGTCTCTCTGTGTCACTTTCTGAGTAGCTTCTCTGTGTCTCTGTGCAGAAGAATGGCTCGTAAGGCTGTTTGCTGTGGTCTCAGTAGCCTGGAGGCGCTGCTTATGGTTCTGTTCCTGTTAATGACTGGAATATCAGTGGGACTCGTCACAGCCTTAGCCATCAACCTCAACTCTCAAACACGTAATGACTCGTGCTCTAAGCCTATAACTCACCATGAATGTACAGTAGGCTACCATTCAAAACTGCATACAATACAATTCTTGCTCAATACGTTTCTCTAGAATGGAGCATTTCACATCAAAGCACTCTTCACTTTGTTTGCTTATTAATTAATTTATCTTAATTACTTAATCATGCAGGAATTTTGTACAATCGTTGGGATTCTGATTTAATATCAAATAGCATTCATTATTTCAGAAGCCTCAATGCTGACAAGTTCAGAATTGATACAGATATATAAACAGTTAATTGCAGTGAATTAGATTTCATTTAATAACTTGCTCCCAGTGTATTGAATAAAACGTGTTTAAAGTTGACTCTTAAAATTCTACGCACAATAACCAAACTCGATGACTTCAAAGGAAAGTGAATAGGGATGCATCAATACCTTTTTTCAGCAGGAGTACATATTTTAGTACTGACCAGAAAGCCAAAGCAGAATGTTTAAATTGACCAGTGATTGTATAACATCTAATTTGAGAAGAGTTGAAAAATGAAAAACAAACAAACAAAACAAAAAATTAGTAGAGTCTAGTATAAATAAGTGTTTATGATATTTCATATTTGTGTCAAACACACAGAGGAGACAAAGGAACCCATTCCTTCAGCAAAACCTCTGGACAACCCCTTTCTGATTGGCGTAGGACGAGCAGATTGCACAGGACCAGTGGGAGATATACCCATGGTGAGTGGTCCTGGAGTTACTGGGTAGATTTTGATATTTCTCTATCATCTATGCATTTTGTGTGTGACTGTAACTAAGGGTGGTATAGTTGTTATGCAAAAGTTTGAAAACCCTGGTTCATGTTTTGTGTTGATTTTCTGAGTTTGCATACGACTGTATGCTTTTGGAGATGTCCTCCCACTGACCCTTCCACGCTCCACTCATAAATGCATTCTGTAGTAGCCGCTGCTGCTGCAAGGTGGACAAGTGTTAACAATGTTTGGGGCCTCCATACTAACATTAGCTCAATTACACATTCCAAAAAACGTACAGCTAAGGCAGCATAACAGCATAAACATCCATACAAAATAAATATCTTTAGAAATTAATTAGAGCTGGACGAAGGACACAAATCATGTACTTGAGTTAAAAGTAGACACCCAAGGTAAATATCACTCCAGTAAAAGTAGAAGTTCCTCACTTTAGACCTCCACTTGAGTAAAAGTACTGAAGTATTTACCTTCAAATGTACTTAAGTATAAAGTAAAAGTACTAAAAGAGTAATTCTGGCTCTGATGTCCTGTTATCATTTTTATAACCAGACTGGCTTCATGAACTCATTTCAGGTGAAAGTCCTCCAGCGTCTCTCTTGGTAAACCAGTCTTTTAATAGAACGTCATTAATTAGTGACGCTGACGTCTATTAAAATGATCAGAAGCACAAAACACTGAAGGTAAACAGTTTCCATCAGGGAGAACCGAGTGGCTCTGAAATCACTTTTTACACACAAGCAAAGTTTCAGTTTCAGATTTATTTACAACTTAGTTCCAAGTTTAAGTTGAATAAAAACTGGCTTTAAACTCAGAATCACAAATAAACAATGCATTTGTGTTGGGAGCACAAGGTGGACCAACTTATATAAACTGCAACTCTGCAGTGGAAGACTGAAAGATTTATTATGGGTGATTATGGCTGTATGAAACCATATAAGAACCCAGCAATTACATTTGCAATGAATGATGATCTCTTTGATGTAACTTGGCCTTCAAGGCTATTAAACATCACTGATTATCTGGTGTATGTTTTGTAAAAGATGGGCTATGCCAACCTGGATCAGACAGCAGGAGGGATCCACACTCGTTTGTTCAGCAGGGCTTTCATTGTGGACGACGGCAGCAGGAGGGTGGTGTTTGTGAGTGCAGAAATAGGCATGGTCTCCCAAAGACTGAGACTGGAGGTAATCAGATATTCCTGATATCTAGATGACTAGGTATCCACTTTCTGAAGGCTTGTAAAGCAAGTTGACAACAGCGTGAAAAGTGAAAAGCAAAGCATTTGCGATTTTAAATCTTTCAAAGTTTAAAATATATAAAAATGAATAAGTATTTAGTGTTAAGAGAAAAGTTTAGTACGTTTTTTGCAACCGTAATACATAGTGACTTTTTCAGAATAGTTAGTCATATGAAAATATTTGACTGTATATGACTTATGATATCGCTGCTGTTAGAACAAAACCTTGAATCTCCATTGTTGATGTTTTTCAGTCGATGACGTCATTTGAAAATGCCTGGTGCTCTTTACATTGTGTGTAAATTTCATGATGAATGGACCAAAAGAAACGGCCTAAAATAACTTGGGAAAACGTCTGGTTCCATTGACTTACATTATAAGTAAAGTATGTTTTTTTTTCCTTCTCCTGTAAAGTTACCATGTTGGAGATACAAGGTTTTTTTTCTGACAGCACTGAAATACAGTCATATACAAGAAAAATATAAAAATTACATGTTTGCTGATATTCTACGCAAATTTTGGTGTACATGTTTTACTCATGTGTTTTGATTGTAACATACTAGGAAAAATAAAACACAAAATATGCAATTTGGCATTAGTTTTCTAAAAGGTCACATTTCATTTTTTTTATATACTTTTTCATTATATTAAATTTGGCAAATAAACAATAACTGTACTGAAGTATGTACTCTGTAGAGTGTATATATACATACAAACACACTATATTGCCAAAAGTATTCGGTCATGTGCCTTCACACGCATATGAAATTGAGTGAGATCACATTCTTAATCCATAGGGTTTAATATGATGTTGGCCCACCCTTTGCAGCTATAACAGCTTCAACTCTTCTGGGAAGGCTTTCCACAGGGGTTAGGAGTGTGTTTATGGGAAATTTTGACCGTTCTTCCAGAAGCTCATTTGTGAGGTCAGACACTGATGTTGGACGAGAAGGCCTGGCTCACAGTCTCCGCTCTAATTCATCCCAAAGGTGTTCTACTGGGTTAAGGTCAGGACTCCACAGTTCTTCCACACCAAACTCGCCCATCCACGTCTTTATGGACCTGCTTTGTGCACTGGTGCGCAGTCATGTTGGAACAGGAAGGGGCCGTCCCCAAACTGTTCCCACAAAGTTGGGAGTGTGAAATTGTCCAAAATCAAAAACAACCCCACAACATAATCCCCCCTCCACCAAACTTTACATTTGGCACAATGAAGTCAGACAAGTACTGTTCTCCTGGCAACCGCCAAACCCAGAATCATCCATTCTCTTTGCCAGATGGAGAAGCGTGATTGGTCACTCCAGAGAACACGTCTCCACTGCTCTAGAGTCCAGTGGCGGCGCTTTACACCACTGCATTCCACGCTTTGCATTGCGCTTGGTGATGTAAGGCTTGGATGCAGCTGCTCAGCCATGGAAACTCATTCCATGAAGCTCTCTATGCTGTTCTTGAGCTGATCTGAAGGCCACATGAAGTTCGGAGGTCTGTAGTGATGAACTCTGCAGAAAGTTGGTGACCTCTGCGCACTATGCCCCTCAGCATCCGCTGACCCGACCCTGTCATTTTATGTGGCCGACCACTTCGTGGCTGAGTTGCGGTCGTTCCCAATCGCTTCCACTTTGTTATAATCCCACTGACAGTGGACTGCGGAATATTTAGTAGTGAGGAAATTTCATGACTGGACTTGCTGCACAGGTGGCGTCCGATCACGGTACCTCGCTGGAATTCACTGAGCTCCTGAGAGCGACCCATTCTTTCACTAATGTCTGTAGAAGCAGTCTGCAGGCCGAGGGGCTCGGCTTTATACACCTGTGGCCATGGAAGTGACTGGAACACCTGAATTCAATTATTTGGATGGGTTGGGTATAATATATATATATATAATGTTTCTTTTTGGTCCATTCATCATGAAATATCCAACGTGAAGGGTAATCGGAATTGATTAGTAGTAGTAGTAGTAGGACTAGTGGGAGGAGGAGCATTAGTAATTATGCACCAAAATGAAAAAATGTTGCTTGAAACTGATGAAATTTGGGATACATTGGGATACATACAAAACCGAAAAAAGCTGACAATAAATAAAACAAACATACATAAAATTATCATATTAAATTATTACAGTATGTAGGCTTCAGTATATACCATGAAATCCAACATTTTAGATAAGAAAGCAATGCGTCGACTGTTGCTGTTGTGAGGTGAGCGCTGTGTTGTTATTCCAATTATTCATCTTTTTGCTTTGATGCAACTGAAGCAAAACTCAATCCTTTTTCATATTACAAACACTAATTAAAACTTTGTCCCATTACCTCACGTTATTCTGAACTGTGCTCTGAGAAGCTATGATAGGACCACGCATACCTCACACTGCTTGTGGTTTTTATAGGTGCTGAAGGAGCTTGAGGTGAAATATGGAGATCTATACAGGCAAGACAACGTGATTCTGAGTGGAACGCATACACATTCCGGCCTGGCGGGATATTTCCAGTACACTCTCTTTATGATCACCAGTAAAGGCTATCTCAAGTCATCTACCCAGCCCATTGTCAGGGGAATTGTGAAGGTACTTCTTGCTGATTTGTTGTCTTTTCTGTGCAGACTGTTAAGAGTACTTTAAATCAAGAAAACTGGCATCAGTATCACTCTTAATATTGTCATAGCAGATCGCTCTGTACTGATTATTTAACGTTTCTGAAATAAAATGTCCATAATCCTCTTAACCAGAGTATTGATGTGGCACATAATAATATGAAGCCTGGGAGAATCTTTCTGAACAAAGGAGAAATTGTGGACAGCAGCCTCAACAGAAGCCCACATTCATACATGAACAACCCTAAAGAGGAGAGGGAAAGGTGTGTAAAGCTTGTGTTGCATATTTAAGGTATATGTAGTATATATCATGTCTTGCATATCTTGCTTGTCCAGCTTATAGTCGAACCTTGGATTCAGGAGGAGCAGTATGGGTTCTGTCCGGGTCGTGCAACACTGGACCAACTCTTAACCCTTTTCAGGATTCTGGAGGGTTCATGGGAGTTTGCCCAACCTGTCCACATGTGCTTTGTGGATTTGGAGAAGGCATTCGACTGTGTTCCCCGGGGTATTCTGTGGGAGGTGCTTCGGGAGTACAGGGTACATGGCTCTTTGCTACGAGCCATTCAGGCCCTGTACAAACAAAGCAGGAGCTTGGTTCGCATGGCCGGCACAAAGTCAGACTCGTTCCCAGTGAGAGTTGGACTCCGTCAGGGCTGCCCTTTGTCACTGATTCTATTCATAATTTTCATGGATAGAATTTCTAGGCGCAGTCAGGGGATGGAGGGTGTCCAGTTTGGTGACCTCAAGGTCACATCGCTGCTGTTTGCAGATGATGTGGTCCTATTGGGGACATCAGGCCGTGAACTTCAGCTTTCACTGGATCAGTTTGCAGCTGAGTGTGAAGCGGCTGGGATGAGAATCAGTACCTCCAAATCCGAGGCCATGGTTATCAGGCGGGAAAGGGCAGAGAGCCCTCTCTGGGTCGGCGATAAGCTCTTGCCTCAAGTGGAGGAGTTTAAGTATCTCGGGGTCTTGTTCACGAGTGATGGTAAAAGGAAGTGAGAGATTGACAGGTTTGGTGCTGGGTCAGCAGTGATGCGGGCTCTTTACCGGTCTGTTGTGGTAAAGAAAGAGCTGAGCCATAAGGCAAAGCTCTCGATTTACTGGTCGATCTATGGGTGAGAAGTTCCAGGGTGAGAAGTTCGTTCATCCGGGAGGGACTCGGAGTAGAGCCGCTGCTTCTCCACGTCGAGAGGAGCCAGCTGAGGTGGTTCGGGCATCTGGTTAGGATGCCGCCTGAATGCCTCCCTGTGGAGGTGTCACAGGCAAGTCCAACTTGGAGGAGACTCCGGGGAAGACCCAATACACACTGGTGTGACTATATTGCCCAGCTGGCCTGGGAGCGCCTCAGAATCCCCCCGGGGAGCTAGTGGAAGTGACTGGGGAAAGGGAGGTCTGGGCCTCATTGCTTAGGATGCTGCCCCTCACGACCCGAACCCCGGAGAAGCGGAAGATAATGGATGGATGGGATGGATAGATGGATGGATCATGTCTTGCATAAATATATCTGATTATTAAAGTGAAATTATGAATACTGAATTGGTAAGGACTTTTCTGTTCCAGATACAAATCCAACACAGATGAGCAGATTGTGACCCTGAAGTTTACAGATTTGGATGGGGATGGAATGGGAATTTTCAGGTATATTTACACCAGCAGCTTTAAACAAGTGTTTGACACAAACTGATATATTATGACAACGTTAGAACTTTTTAGCAACCAGTTATACATTTTGGCAACTGATTATGATTTCAAATGGCACTGAGAAGGACACTTACAGTAGGCCATCCCCTAAAAAGTTGAACTTTAATCAGGCTTGCATTCTACACTTTGATAACTTGCTGACAAGTCGTGTTGCACGTGCGCATTGTTTTCCATGTAATCGCTAAATAATAATCCTTAGGTTATAATATAAATGTCATATATAACTGTCAGAGTTTAACTGGTTAAAGCATAAACAAATCGAATGTTGTCACAATTTCCTATTATTTATGTGCCCAACTACTAAAACTAAAAACCACTTAGAAATACTAAAACTAGTATTTTTGAATATGCATGATTATGCAAATTTGAAATGCCTTTGTGACTTTTAGTTATCTAAACCTCACCCCTCCTGCCCACTGCCCTGGTTATTACGCTCTAACCTTTCATGAACTATGCTACTCAGGCATGGTAAGAGGCTACACTGACAAATACAACTCTACATGTTTGAACACACTGAGCAGCTGAGATGCTATAAACATTCCACAAGGTCCCTAAGCAGTACTGATATATTCCCCACACACTGGAATGCTGGATGTCAGTAAAATTAACTGGAGTTAATAAATACCTTCATTTGGGACATCCTGCAGCATGGTCATCAAACACGCTTCTTCAAGAGACCTGCAATGACCAATGGGTCATTTTTCCGCAGCTTCCTGCGAAGGGATAAACCATTATTCACTTCTCCCTGTGTAGTTTCCTTCCAAGAGAACTCCCTTAAAATGTATGAATACCCTGCGCAGTACACTTTGCAGGGAACTACAAGGGTGTTTGGAGTACATCTTCAGATAGTTGGATTCAAACCTGTGCGGTGGTATATGGAGGTGCTAACGGTCGAGTGAACAGCTCATACTTAATGTAAGTTTATTAGATGTGAAACAGACATGTGACGTAGTTGCAACGAATTTTTTCTAATCAAATTTAAATACTTGCTGCACAATCCAAGCATCGCAAGCATCAATTACATTAGTCTGCTATACATCACATGACTAGACCATGGTTTTATTAGTGCCATTCTGAAATAAGACGATAGTGCACACTTTTTTAATGGGAGTGCTGAGAATGTCAATGAAAAAATAAAAAAATTGATAAGGTTGAACACAATAATTAAGAAACTGACCCTTTTTTGTTGATCTGTTCTCAGCTGGTTTGCTGTTCATCCAGTCAGTATGAATTATACCAATCGCTTGGTGAGCTCAGACAACCTTGGCTACGCTTCCTATCTGTTTGAGCAAGAGAAAAACATTGGCTCGTTACCTGGTGAGGTGAGGTGTCTCATTGTTTCTAAGAATCTCTTCATTTAGAGTTTAAAAGTCTTACTTCATACTATGAGGTAAAGAGGGCTAATGAAGAAAAACCCTTGTGAGTGAATATGTCCAAAATTTTGACGGGAACCGTATGTAGGATTACAGATTTCCCCAGTGCATCATGTTCTTCCCTCACCTGGTAGGGTCCATTTGTAGCAGCATTTGCCACCAGCAACAGTGGAGATGTATCTCCCAACACTCGTGGCCCATACTGCATAAACACAGGAGACAAATGCGACTACCTCAACAGCTCCTGTCCCGTTGGTGGGGTGAGTTACTTTTACGTATACTGGGCTGGATTGTGGGTTGCACTGGCTATGTGTATGTTTACAATTTAATTTGTGAATAAAGTCTTTGGTTTATCACAGGTTTACTTTAGCACAGGTTATTTTCAAAGTTTTGTTTTACACAGTTCATTTGCACCACCAGTCTATAAGCTACGTCTTACCTAGTCACAACTAAAGCCCTGGCCAAAAATGGCCAAAAACCGTGCAGGTGAAATCTTCTCATTTCTCTTCCTGTGATTCCAGACTAAAATGTGTGCTGCTTTTGGGCCGGGGGATGACATGTTTGAAAGCACCAGGATTATAGGAGAGAATATCTACAGAAAGGCGAAGGTGCGCTATACACAGTTGTTTCCATTTATATCTTTAGCTTTGTCCTCCACACTCCCTAACACCCTGTACCGATGTGCAGGAGCTGTATAGCAAAGCTGAGCAGGAGCTGCATGGCAGCATCCACGCTGCTCACCAGTGGGTCAACATGACAGATGTCACTGTCCAGCTTAACTCCACCCACAATGTGAGTAACCCTTGCAGAATTACTTAATCTAATAAAGCTTTACTGTATTTTTGCTCCATGGTTACAATCCTTCAATCCTTAGAACTGTGAAACAAACATTTCTTGGCTTATTTTGTTGTGGTTTTAAAGGGCAATGTTTTGTTCATGTTCTGAGTGAAAATACACATCATTTACAGAGAATGCACTTCTGCACATTGTACTGCACAGTACCTGTGTGACGGGTCCAGGTTCAAGTAGCCAATACGGAGAGATCAGGGGACAGACATGACAGACATACCAGAACACAGCATGCAACACAGCATCCAACACAGCATCCAACACAGCATCCAACACAGCATCCAACACAGCATCCAACACAGCATCCAACTCCAACACCAAGAACAACAAAGATCAGCACAAAGACCAGCACTAGACTAATGAAAACACAGGGCTTAAATACAAGAGGGCTAACGAGGGTTCACAAGACACAGGTGAGAATAATCAGGGGAGGAGTCACCAAAACAAGGGGCCGGACTAGGAAACCAAAACAAATGCACATGGAAGATCAAAACACAACACGAACACATGGACAGGACAGGGAGGGGCCAATCGTGACAACCTGTTTATTTTCTGCACTTAGCACTTTGAAGAAAAAAATGCAAAAGTTATGGCACATTTTACACTTTGTGTATTTTTATTCCAGTATGTTAAACTCAGCGAATAAACAGACGCATAAAATTGCAGAAGAAAAAGCCGTATTTAAGTTTGTTTCATGTATGAGCGATGGCTGTTGTAACTGTAGAGGACGTGTTAATTTACCTCCGTTTAGAAAATCAATAAAACATTTTACTCATGACAATATTGTGATTAATATGCCACTGCATAGACCTTCAACGGATCCACACATCTGAAATGTTTTTATTTCACGCTCTGAAGATTTTAGTCCAAAGTTGTTCTATGGCACTGTGGTGTGCACAGGTATATGTTCATGCAGTTAAGCTCATTTGAATTTTGCTGCCACCAGGTTAAGACATGTAAACCTGCGCTTGGCCACAGCTTTGCTGCAGGAACAATAGATGGAGGAGGAGATCTTAACTTTACGCAAGGCAAGTTATTCTTTCTTTTCTGAGTCTGTTCACATGGGGCCTGTTTGTAGTTGCCATTGTTGGATGATATTGGAATGTCAAGGCAGTAAATGGCCTGGAATTATGTATTTGTTAAATAATAAAAAGAACAAATGACACTTTTCCTTCAGTTGCCCAGCTGAAACACAGCTTTGAAAGTCTTCTCCTGATTTACTTGGTCAGGCTTGTCAGGGGTAGCACTTGTCGCCTTTTCCTAAAAGCTCTTGAAACAAATTCCTCAGCGAGCCTCTAATATGAATGTGCCAACAGGCATAAATCTTTCTGTACAGCAGGTCATGACAACTTCTTCTGAAATTTGGCATTGCCCATTTAGTGAGGAAAGTGAATGTGCTACTTTGTGCTAGCCAGAACTGAAATCGACTCTATAACAGCCATAGAGAGATTTTGATGTGGCCTCAGTAACGTTAGTTTGTTGGTTATTTTTTGTCTAATTGGTTTGTTGTGAAAGTGAAACGGTCCAATTCGCTTTTTTCTTTATGGTCGAACAACCTCAAGGCTTATCGTAAAGAGTCCCCTCTTGAGTGCCTCCACTGCAAACACAAAAAGCACTAAGGTCACTTGCAGCTGGTTTCCTTTCGGGTTCATTTGAGCAGATCTGAGTTTGGTTCATTTAAAAAGAACTACATGTGGATTCACAAGTACGGGAAAATGGAGAAGCTCTGTTTGTTCTACAGAAGCCTGTGCTGAAGCATCTTCTAAAGTCTGTGTACATGCAGAATTGCAGTGGAGTCTCATTAAAAGTTTTGTACTTGCAGCTCATCACAATGTTCTTCATAACATCCTTTGGACTTGTAGGAAAGTTTTTAATTGCTGACACTTGGGGCCTAGTTTATACTGCCATCTGTTGTGTTGAAGACGAGTGACTGAAAGAGAAGCTTTACATAAAATTGCATTTCTGGGAAGAAGCAATGATAAAGCACTTTTCAAAAAAGCCCACACAGACTAATTCTAAAAACGATTACAATCAGAAGCTCTCAGAAGTTCTCAAACCTTCATTCTGTTGCTTTTGGTTCCTCAACTAGTTGTTTCAGTGCTTATTTTGCCACCAGGTAATGAGCAATGCTGTCCAATCTCTACTGTAGCATTAAGTCAACAACTCATTATCTACAGGGGCAGTTGAAGGAGATCCGTTTTGGGATGGTATTAGGGACTCAGTCCTTGGAACTCCTTCGAAAGACATTCAAGACTGTCACGATCCCAAACCCATTCTCTTTAGTACTGGTGAGGTAAGAACAGTTCATCCATCCATCCATCCATCCATTTTCTAAGCCGCTTCTCCGTCAGGGTCGCGGGGAGATGCTGGAGCCTATCCCAGCAGACATCGGGCAGAAGGCAGGATACGCCCTGGACAGGTCGCCAGTCCATCACAGGGCAGAACAGTTCATACAAAGGATTTTTTGTCAGATGTCCCTCAGTGCTTTAATGTTTAGGTGTGACCTGAAGTTGTGTATGGGCTTTCTAGATGAACCGGCCTCTGCCGTGGCACCCAGCCATAGTGGACGTTCAGATTATCACCATCGGTTCGGTGGCCATAGTGGCAGTCCCAGGAGAGGCAACGTAAGTGTTTGAGCGAGACAGATGAACCTTAAAATTATAGCTTGACTAAAAATAAATTATTCTCCTTACTTAAATGTAGTTGGTCAGCTAAGGCAGGTTTGGTGGTACCTCAGAAATGATCTCATATAGTTGCTTCTGAAAAGGTATTACAAGCTGTTGTCTATGAACATAAACGTCAGTATGGACAAAAATCACATTTCAAGGTGGCTTCTGCTGCTTTTAGCTGTGCAATATACTTTTGTTGTTTTTCATAGATAACAGTATGTCATACTGTCAGATATTTATATAACTATGTCACACTTCAGACACCAGACATACACTACCTGGCCAGAAAAAAAGCTCACACACTCGAATATTTCGTTGGACTGCTTTTAGCTTTGATTACAGCACACCTCTGCTGTGGCATCATTTCCACAAGCTTCTGCAATGTCAGAACATTTATTTCTGTCCAGAGTTGCATTAATTTTCCCCCAAGATCTTGTATTTATGATGGGAGATTTGGACCACCGTGCAAAGTTTTATCTAGCACATCCCAAAGATTCTCATAGGGGTTCGGGCCTGGACTCTGCGGTGGCCAATCCACATGTGAAAATCACAATTTGACCCCGATGAATCCTGGCATTGTCATCTTGGAATATGCCCGTGCCATCAGGGAAGAAAAAAATCCATTGATGGAATAACCTGGTCATTCAGTATATTCAGGTAGTCAGCTGACCTCATTCTTTGGTTGCTGAACCTAGACCTGACCAAGTGCAGCAACCCCAGGCTTGTACGGTAGGCATTAGGCATGATGGGTGCATCACTTTAGCCGCCTCTCTTCTTACCCTGATGTGCCCATCACTCTGGAACAGGGTAGATCTGGTCTCATCAAATCACATGACCTTCTTCCATTGCTCCAGAGTCCAATCTTTATGCTCCCTAGCAAATTGAAGCCATTTTTTTGCTGGTTAGCCTCACTGATAAGTGGTTTTCTTGAGGCTTCACAGCTGTTTAGCCCCAGTCTCTTGAGTTCCCTTCGCATCGTGCGTGTGGAAACGCTCTTACTTTCACTATTAGACACATCCCTGAGTTTTACTGTTGTTTTTCTATGATTTGATTTCACAATTTTTTCCTGACCACATTCCTTCCTCGAAGATGATGTTTCCCCAGTGTCCTTCCACTTTTTAATAATGCGCTGGACAGTTCTTAACCTTATTTTAGTAGGTTCAGCAAACTCCTTAGAAGTTTTCTCTGCTTAATGCCAATAATTTGACCCTTCTGAAACAGATTAACTACTCACCGCATCAGTTAGGGTTAAATAACTTGTTGCCAGCTGAAACATAATCACCCATGCAGTAATTATCCAATGGGAGGCTCTTGCCAATTTGCTTAGTTAAATCCAGGTGGTGACCGTTTTTTTTGGCCAGGCAGTGTATATTATTAGGGTAAGGGAAAAACAATCACTTTGGCCTTGCAGAAGCTATTAACCAATAAAAAGTGCAACTGCGTGAATTTATGTGAATTATAAGGCATGAGGTTTCACATTTTCATATTTTTCTAGCACTATGTCTGGGAGAAGAATCAGAGAGGCTGTCAAACAGGTGAGAACATGCACATATACCGAATACCAAGCTCAAGGGAAGAATAAAAGCTGTTTATTCCAATGACATCAGCTCATTTAGAGTTTCTCCACTTATATGAATCGGTCTAGATTCAAAGGAGGTTCAAATGGTTTGATTATTTTGTTTGCAGTAGTAGAAGACTACCACTGTTAATGCTTTGTGAATGTTGTGAGTGGTGATGAAGGTGATGATGTTTTTTATTGACCAATTTAGGAGCTGGAGATGCATAATTCATTCACCAACACAGAAGTTGTCATTACTGGTCTCTGCAACATCTACACGCATTACATTACTACCTTTGAGGAGTACCAGGTAAATAACCATGACATCTAGCTTTGCTTTTCTTGCTTATTCACAGTTGTCCTAGGAGTTGGTTAACCAGCGAGATGGCAATCATGCATTATTTTGTGTTTTCGAAAATTCGAAATCTAGTTATTGTTATTTGCTATACTATTTTAATGCAGTTATGTAAATAGTTGCTAAAATGTTTGTTTGTTCTCTTCTGACATTTTCCATTTGTTTTAATCAGTGGTGGACAGTAACTCAGTAAATGTAATTAGTTTCTGTACTTAAGTAGTTTTTTTTTCTGTATCTGTACTGAAGTTTCTCCGTTCTGGGCGACTTTTTCCTTTCACTCCACTACATTTCAGAGTCTAATATCCGACTTTTTCCTCCTACATTTTGAGAAATCTGGCGTTCCTTTTGGTTTCTGTGTGTATAAAAACGTAACATGTCAAAACAAAAGAAGCTCAAAGCCAGAGCACCAATGATGAACTAACCTAACCTGTAAAAACACCACAATATAGAAATATGTCCACATATGCAGTCGAGACTGACACGTTTCTTTTTTTCTGAATTCATACAAACACTTTCATTTTATAGTAAATGAGTTTGGGCTGGTTTATGTTTATGAACAGACGCCTACAGATCAACATAGTAAAGGAGCTCATCTGTGATCCTGAGTTTAAAGCCAGTTTTTATTCAGCTTGTAACTAATTTACAAAGTCATCTGAAACTGAAGCTTTGCTTGTGTGTAAAAAGTGATTTCAGAGCCACTCGGTTCTCCCTGATGGAAACTGTTTACCTTCAGTGTTTTGTGCTTCTGATCATTTTAATAGACGTCAGCGTCACTAATTAATGACGTTCTATTAAAAGACTGGTTTACCAAGAGAGACGCTGGAGGACTTTCACCTGAAATGAGTTCATGAAGCCAGTCTGGTTATAAAAATGATAACAGGACATCAGAGCCAGAATTACTCTTTTAGTACTTTTACTTTATACTTAAGTACATTTGAAGGTAAATACTTTAGTACTTTTACTCAAGTGGAGGTCTAAAGGGAGGAACTTCTACTTTTACTGGAGGAATATTTTACCTTGGGGGTCTCGACTTTAACTCAAGTACATGATTTGTGAACTTCGTCCAGCTCTGGTTTTAATGTCAAACATGACAAAAACATAAACAGCACTCACAGCTATGATATTTCACCAAATTCAGACCATACTTATGAACACAAACATGGTCAAGTATCTGCAACTGCCAGAGATAACTGACTTTTCAGGGCTACTTGGCCATAGAGACGGATTCTTGTTTGGGATTTCCAGTGCAATATTAGCCCACATTCAACATCTAGTGGACACTATTTTTCATTCACAGGTGCAGCGATATGAAGGTGCTTCCACTATCTATGGCCCTCACACTCTATCAGCCTACATCCAGCACTTCAGAGGCCTGGCCAAAGCCATTGTAGAGGCAAGAATATCTCGCTTACATCTAACCTTGTGGCTACCAGTTTAAACACAGCCAGAGTGAAATACGTACTTTCATTCTGTACTGTTTGTGATAAAATGCACTTCTTCATCACAGGGTAAAGTGGGGGAGTTGCCGAAAGGTCCTGAGCCTCCATTTTTCACCAATGTCTTTCCTCTACTGGGAGAACCACCAGTGGATAAAGTGCCAGAAAACACCACCTTCGGCCAAGTCTTAGAGCAGGTCGATTCACTTTATAAAGTGGTGAGTCACGCAGGCTTTAATCTGGTTCATAAAATGGATAGTTTAGTTTTAGTTTAGCAGGTGCTGTAAAATGTACACCACTGAACTATCATGGCTTTATTATAATTAAGAGGTCTTAGTGAAGAATTGTGGTAACCTGACAGTAATGCACAGCCTTTAGTGGTGTATCGTTTATAAAGAAGATGACAAAGTGCAATAATGATAAAATACACCGTTATTCAATAAATAATTGCTTGTGATTTATTTAACAGATGCAATTATGGAGTTTCAAATGGTTTGCCGTGCCCACAGTCTTTCATACATTAAGCTACGCTCTGTTGTATGGTTTGTTGTGTGCAGGGAGAGGTTGTGTCTGTGACTTTTGTTGCTGGTAATCCCAGAAACTCCGGGGACATGGTGAGTTATTTGGTAGTGTGCATTCTAAAATGCTTCATGAAACTGCTGAACACAGCTTATACCAAAAGGCTTATGCCGAGACTCTGATTCATTGATGAAGCTCCTAATTATATAGATTTTGAAGTTATTTCCAAGAAAAATTCCCTAATGCCTTAAAAGTTGCTTAAATGTAACTCTATACCTTTGCTTTCATTCACTAGGTCTGGATCTAGCAGACGTGTCAAATCCAGGTTCAGAAAGTAAAAATCCTCCCCAGGATTTTGTTCCAACAGGCTGGACAGCTCTGCTGGTGGTGTGATCTAACTAGAGAAGCCAGCCTGTTGGAACAAAATCCTGGGGAGGATTTTTACTTTCTGGACCTGGATTTGACACCTCTGGATCTATGAATATGCAAATAGAATTTTGCCATCAGGGCTTTGTGGCAGAAAGCAGCTTTCTCAATGTTCCTTATGTCCATACGTTGAAATCACTGATAAAATCTGACTCAAAACCTCATAACTAGTTTGTAGAGTTTGGCTCAGTAACGTACAAAGTCGGTCTTATGGGTTGTTCTCGCTACTGGCGTAACCTGCAAGCAGTTTATTTTTCTTGAAGGGCAGGCCTTACTCTATAACAACGCTATGTATTCGTATTTAAACCAGTGGCCTGTCTCCTCATTTATGTCTCTGGCTTAGTTATCTGACAAACATCACGGAACATCACAAAGCCGTACAAAGTGTCCTGTCAGCATTCGACATGAATCATGATGTACCTTGTAAGGCAAACGTGGCTAACGTTATCTGGCACGCTGTTTGTTAGGAGGCTGAACTCCTAACAAGCTACTTGTTTGTTAGCTCCTTGTTCGATTTTCCTGTTCCATCTTAAATGGTGCCACAGGTGCTTTCCGATGCCTCGGGCCCTCTTTTTTTTATTTTACCGTAACCACTGCACCATTTAATGTGGAATGGGAGAAAAGACGCTTACAAATAAGTTTTGCAGTTTTGTTGCACACAGTCCATTGATAAAACACAAGAAAAATAAACAATAAACTTACCCTGGCTGTCTGAATCTGCCTTGCTGCCACCGTCATTAACAGTTAAATACATTACATTACTGTCATTACGTTAAGCCATGTTAATCATTTTGGCACATTAATTGGGGCATAACTTGGGGCAGTCGTGGGCTGGAGGTCAGGGAACCACCCTCGTGACCGGAAGGTCACCGGTTCGATCCCCAGAGCTGACAGCACATGACTGAGGTGTCCTTGAGCAAGACACCTAACCCCCAACTGCTCCCCATGCGCTGCGGATTGGGCTGCCCACCGCTCTGGGCACGTGTGCTCACTGCCCCCTAGTGTGTGTGTGTGTACTCACTAGTGTGTATGTGGTGTTTCACTTCACGGATGGGTCAAATGCGGAGGTGAAATTACCCCGTTGTGGGACTAATAAGGAAATCTTAATGCTGCACTTTTGGTGTTTAAAGTGTTGAATACTTCATAATCTCTGCTGGTTATGATAACAGAGAGGCAAGACCTTCATCACAGTGGAAAGGTTTCACAACAGCTCTGGCACATGGGAGGTCATTCATACAGATGCATCGTGGGAGACAAGGTAGTGGATCATTAATGCATCTAATCCATATGTACACGTGCACCAGTAACCTGATCAGACACTGTTTTTTTTAAAGGACTCTATCTATTTATGGCATAACTTTGGCTCTGTTTTCTCCAGCAGCTACAGAATGCTTGTATGCTATTCCTTCACACTGAATTGTCTGCTGAAGTGTATTCACTGATAAGGCAAACGCTGAGTCAGAGCCTTATCAAGAGCTTTCATTTCACCTCTGGTCAAACACAGGGTACTCTAGTTTAATTCATGTGATACTGTGCATACAGTGATTTTGGAAGGTATTTAAAGACCCCTACTTAAAGATTTCATGGAAGATGTGTTGGCATAAAAGTCTAAGTCCCATACAGTATCAGTGATGGACTAAAGTAGTTAAAGTAGAGACACTCAAGGTAAATATTCCTCCAGTAAAAGTAGAAGTTCCTCACTCTAGACCTTAACTTGAGTAAAAGTACTAAAGTATTTACCTTCAAATGTACTTAAGTATAAAGTAAAAGTACTAAAAGAGTAATTCTGGCTCTGATGTCCTGTTATCATTTTTATAACCAGACTGGCTTCATGAACTCATTTCAGGTGAAAGTCCTCCAGCGTCTCTCTTGGTAAACCAGTCTTTTAATAGAACGTCATTAATTAGTGACGCTGACGTCTATTAAAATGATCAGAAGCACAAAACACTGAAGGTAAACAGTTTCCATCAGGGAGAACCGAGTGGCTCTGAAATCACTTTTTACACACAAGCAAAGTTTCAGTTTCAGATTTATTTACAACTTAGTTCCAAGTTTAAGTTGAATAAAAACTGGCTTTAAACTCAGGATCACAGATGAGCTCCTTTACTATGTTGATCTGTAGGCGTCTGTTCATAAACATAAACCAGCCCAAACTCATTTACTATAAAATGAAATGGTGTTTGTAGAAATTCAGAAAAAAGCCGCGTCAGTCTCGACTGCATATGTGGACATATTTCTATATTGAGCTCTATTTACACAAAGTTAGGTTAGTTCATCATTTATGTTGAACAGACTCTCCCAAAGTTTTACGCTGCTGCGCTGACGTTGAACCGCGTGCTGCACTGGGTCGGTATGACCAACAGGTCAAAACCAGCTCTAAACAAAGTGACCGCTGGGCCCTGATTGGTGCTCTGGCTTTGCGCTTCTTTCGTTTTGACATGTTACGTTTTTATACACACAGAAACCAAAAGGAACGACAGATTTCTCAAAATGTAGGAGGAAAAAGTCGGATATTAGACTCTGAAATGTAGTGGAGTGAAAGGAAAAAGTCGCCCAGTAATGGAAAAACTTAAGTACAGATACACCAAAAATACTAAAGTACAGAAACTAATTACATTTACTCAGTTACTCAGTTACAGTCCACCTCTGTACAGTATAAATGTTCATAAATGTCTAAATGAGTGCAGTAAGCAAGTCATGTATGTGTTTATCTCAAAACTATCATAAACAATGTCTCTAACATCAGGCAGCGCTTTCATGTAACAGCTTTCTGTGAGGGAGCTTTTCGAAGCATTAAACAGTTAAATGAAGTAGGTTCTCTAGAACGGAGCGTTTCACATCAAACCATTCTGAATGACTTTCTTTACAGCTTAACAATTTAATTATGAAAAAATGTTCAAATCTGTGGAATGCACATTTATGCAGGGACCATAAACATAAACAAGCGTTATTGTGATTTCTAGCCTCCTGTCACTGATTACACAACCACTTGCACACACAATGTTTTAGTAAGCAGATCTGCTGATAGGCATACAGGCCAAAAGTTTACTGACACCTATCATCTTACCACACATTTCTTTCGGAACATGTCAATTGGGCCTCTGCTTAGTCCACGTCAGAGGTCATTTAAAAACAATCAGATAGAAACCGATTTATTTCAGCTTTAATTCGCTTCAGATTTCAGGCAGGCCAAAAGTTTATGTGCGCCAAGACCCCCGACTACTTTTCTGTCGTTGAACCTGAGCACATGAGCTGAAATTCTGGATATGTAGAGGAATTACTTTAAAAACAGAGTCAGATTAGTCATTTATCTTGTTGGCATAACCAGCCGTTACAGACAGTGTGACTCATGCTGCACTTGGGTGCTCAATGAAAGGTCTTGTGCACCAGATGGCTGCTTAACTACTAGATACACCTCCATTTGAATTTGAGTCCTTGCTGAAAGACACATCCCCAACATGGGATAAGAAAATGTCACATCCAACTTTTTCTTACTGTTGTTGCGTTATAAAACACAACATTTGTAGTTTTTTATTATATTGGGCCAAGAGCTGAAATGCGTCAGGTATATTTTTCACATTCATTGGCAAGTTTAATGCATTTTTCCTCCCGGGGGGAAAGTGAAAGGTCACTTTACGCAGCACATTTAGTAAATAATTCTTTTCCAGTCGTAAATGTGACTTTGTCGGCCGGTAGTCAGAAAACAGTTCAGTTTCAGTTTCCAACACCACTTGAACTTAGCATTAGATTTGAACCATGCACCTGGATATAGACCTTCAGTTAATGTATTGAGCTTATGTTAGTTTAACTATAATGCCTTATGCATTTCACCCACTATGACAACATGTCAACATGTAAAATCAGTACATGTTACAGGACAATGTTTCCAACCGAGATCCCTGACATTTTGTGCTCATTTTAGTGATGGGTTTCAAGGTCTAGAGTGATGGCAGTTCAACCATGACTAAGCACTCAGCACTGTGCATGTTTGTTGGTCTGTTTGTGTGTCCAGATTTCACTGGATTAAAGGGTCTGGTGGGCAGAGCAATGCCACAGTGGAGTGGCACATCCCTCTCTCAGCAGCGGCAGGCACTTACAGGATCCGACACTTCGGCCACTATAAAAAGCGAGTGGTTATCACCCCTGTGATCACCGCATATGAGGGAGCTTCAGACGTATTCCAAGTTTCGAAAACACTCTATTCCCGCTAATGTGTCTTCCCCTTTAACTGTCTGTTTCAAACTTAGCTACTGGAAGCGTTTGCCATCATGAAAGAGTACTGTAACCAGCTGAACTGTAACCATAAATGTAGAAGAAATGTAAACCGTAGGTCTAACACAGACATATCCATGCACACACACATACACACAAACACACACATGTATGCGCATATAAATATATCACTGGTGTCGTGAGAAAACTTCGGGTTGGGGCAGTCGTGGGCTGGAGGTCAGGGAACCAGCCTCATGACCAAAAGTTTGCCGGTTCGATCCCCAGGGCTGACAGCACATGACTGAGGTGTCCTTGAGCAAGACACCTAACCCCCAACTGCTCCCTGGGTGCTGCGGATTGGGCTGCCCACCGCTCTGGGCAAGTGTGCTCACTGCCCCCTAGTGTGTGTGTGCTCACTAGAGTGTATGAGGTGTTTTACTTCACGGATGAGTTAAATGCCGGAGTTGAAGTTTCCCTGCTGTGGGACTAATAAGAATCTCTTAATCTATATCCAAAACGACAACTTTACAGGAGAAGGAAAAAACCTACTCTACTTTTAATGTAAGTCAATGGAACCAGAATTTTTTCCAAGTCATTTTTGGTCATTTCTTTTGATCCATTCATCATGTACTTTACACACAATGTGAAGGACAACAGGTATTTTCAAATTATGCCAAAAACTGAAAAACATCAAAAATGGAGATACGAGGTTTTCTTCCGACAACAGTGATATATGTAGGTATGTGTGTAGTTTGGGTCCAGAATGATGATTCTAAAAGTGAGACTTGACTGAGAAAGCTGTACAACATCAAGAATGAGGTTGTAATAAAATGAGTCTTCAGAATGCCTACTTAACAAAGTGCTGATCAAGTCTCAAACCAGAAATGTTTATATTTTCAATATTATATCCTGTATACAAATATTTCTTTAATAAGCAAATGTGAAGTATGTTTTCCTGAGTCTGCCATAATTTTAAAGTAGTTTAAAAGCAGAGCTGGATGAAGTTCACAAATCATGTACCTGAGTTAAAGTAGAGACCCCCAAGGTAAATATCACTTCAGTAAAAGTAGAAGTTCCTCCCTTTAGACCTCAACTTGAGTAAAAGTACTAAAGTATTTCCCTTCAAATGTACTTAAGTATCAAAAGTAAAAGTACTAAAAGAGTAATTCTGGCTCTGATCTGGTCCTGTTATCATTTTTATAACCAGACTGGCTTCATGAACTCATTTCAGGTGAAAGTCCTCCAGCGTCTCTCTTGGTAAACCAGTCTTTTAATAGAACGTCATTAATTAGTGACGCTGACGTCTATTAAAATGATCAGAAGCACAAAACACTGAAGGTAAACAGTTTCCATCAGGGAGAACCGAGTGGCTCTGAAATCACTTTTACACACAAGCAAAGTTTCAGTTTCAGATTTATTTACAACTTAGTTCCAAGTTTAAGTTGAATAAAAACTGGCTTTAAACTCAGGATCACAGATGAGCTCCTTTACTATGTTGATCTGTAGGCGTCTGTTCATAAACATAAACCAGCCCAAACTCATTTACTATAAAATGAAAGTGTTTGTATGAATTCAGAAAAAAAGAAACGCGTCAGTCTCGACTGCATATGTGGACATATTTCTATATTGTGGTGTTTTTACAGGTTAGGTTAGTTCATCATTGGTGCTCTGGCTTTGCGCTTCTTTTGTTTTGACATGTTACGTTTTTATACACACAGAAACCAAAAGGAACGACAGATTTCTCAAAATGTAGGAGGAAAAAGTCGGATATTAGACTCTGAAATGTAGTGGAGTGAAAGGAAAAAGTCGCCCAGAACGGAGAAACTTCAGTACAGATACAGAAAAAAAAAACTACTTAAGTACAGTAACGAATTACATTTACTGAGTTACTGTCCACCACTGATTAAAACACAAGTGCACCAGCTGAGAACTGGGATTACTTGCAGTGTGCACAGAGGACTGGTAGAGAGGAGAACTACCAGTCTGTAATGGATTCCAGGTTTCTCCCAAGCTGGTCCAAACGAATGGGTTAAAATTGAGCATTTGAGTCAAATCATAATTTATAAATAATAATAAAAAAAAAAACAGTTTTAAGGCCATTGTTATATTTTTAAACACTTTTGTTACTCGAATTTAAAACTCTCATGCCCATGACGTCAGTGAGCACGAACAGCCAATGAGCTGCTCCGCTCGCTCGTCACTCAGTGGCAGTAATGCTGGCGTTGTTCTGCCCCCTTGCTGTAAATAGTAAACAAGCACACAGGTGAGTTTTTCTGATGGTTAGAAAATGGTTAGAAGCTATTTTAACCTTTCGTTTTTATCCGTTTGGCTCCGTTCACTCCACGGGCTAGAGAGCTTGTAGAGATAGCACAGCTCTGATGGACGACTCGCGGGCGCCCTCTGCTGTTCAGCTGTCATGTATTTTTATAGCGGGGGAACCAAGAAGTGACCAGGCTCGTCATAAACTGGCTCTGGCGTGCATGTGAACTGAGATTTTCCGTCAGTGTTGAGTAGTGCGTGCATATAAACACCTCAGGCTTACATATGCTCGGAATGGGTTCAATCGGATGGGCAAAAATGTTTGATTGTAAATACAGCCATTTAAAACAGACCTAAAAGGGCGAAAGCAAACAGCGCTGGAATAAATGTAAAAACAAACAAACAAACAAATCAAACAAACAAAACAAACACTTAATAGACGATGGTCTATGGTGGAGTCGAGCACATCTCAAACGCTCCAGCGCTCAGCGACAAGACACAGGGAAAACTGGAAGAAGCGGACTGGAATCCTGGATTGCACTGGATCTGATGAACTTCTGAGCACAGGCCGACGCAGTTCAGTCCAGTCCGGTTTTCGTTCGTACCGTCGCCGCGTTTGACAACTTAGTCAATATAAATGTCGATTTTATTTCTAGAGCACATTTAAAAGCAACGAAGTTGAGCAAAGTGCTTTACAAGTTTAAAATTAAGCAATAAATCCAAAGGTCAATAAAATAACAAGAATAAAACATGATATAAAGCAACAAATGGAATAAATAGAATGCACTAAAATGAGATCAGAGAACCTGAAAGCTCAGACTAAACTTGCTTAGAGACTTTGTCGCTGTATTTAGCCAGAGGAGACCCACACAGCCGCCGCTGACCCCGCCCCTATATATATATATATATATATATATAGAGAGAGAGAGAGAGAGAGAGAGAGAGAGTGGATATATTGGGCAAAGAATGTTGGAGATGGAGCTGCCGGGTAGAAGGAGAAGAGGTAGACCTCAGAGAAGGTTTATGGATGTAGTGAAGGTGGACATGGAGATGGTTGGTGTGAAAGTAGAGGAGGCAGTGGACAGGGCAAGATGGAGGCAGATGATCCGCTGTGGCGACCCCTAAAGGGAGCAGCCGAAAGAAGAAGAAGAAGAAGAAGAAGAAGAAGAAGAAGATATATATATATGTATGTATGTGCTCCCAAAGTTTTACGCTGCTGCGCTGACGTTGAACCGTGTGCTGCACTGGATCGGTATGACCAACAGGTCAAAACAAGCTCTAAACAAAGTGACCGCTGGGCCCTGATTGGTGCTCTGGCTTTACGCTTCTTTCGTTTTGACATGTGACGTTTTTATACACACAGAAACCAAAAGGAAGGACAGATTTCTCAAAATGTAGGAGGAAAAAGTCGGATATTAGACTCTGAAATGTAGTGGAGTGAAAGGAAAAAGACGCCCAGAACGGAGAAACTTCAGTACAGATACAGAAAAAAAAACTACTTAAGTACAGAAACTAATTACATTTACTGAGTTACTGTCCACCACTGCACACCTGAACTTCTAATCTTCTCCAGCACATACGCAGGCATTTCCTCAAGCAGTTTGCTAGCATCACCATGCCACTTGTACCGTGTACTTTCTCTCATTAGTTATGGTTAAACTGGGATGATCTTGAAAGTTTAACCTGTGTTAATTATAAAGCTGGGCAATGTAACTTTATGCCTTTGCCAGTCTGTAATCATAGGCCACTGCAGTCGCGTCGTCATTTCATACTCGGCGTCATGTTGTTCACCTACGTGAAGATTAACTAAGATTAGCTAAATTAGCTGACAGTCATTCTCAACGGAACCCATGAGTAGGTTTAATGAAAAGGTATCGTACTTGCTATTCTAAAATGACTGAAAATGTTAAAGGAAGCAGTGTTGGACAGTAACTCAGTAAATGTAATTAGTGTCTGTACTTTAGTATTTTTGGTGTATCTGTACTGAAGTTTCTCCGTTCTGGGCGACTTTTTCCTTTCACTCCACTACATTTCAGAGTCTAATATCCGACTTTTTCCTCCTACATTTTGAGAAATCTGTCGTTCCTTTTGGTTTCTGTGTGTATAAAAACGTAACATGTCAAAACGAAAGAAGCGCAAAGCCAGAGCACCAATCAGGGCCCAGCGGTCACTTTGTTTAGAGCTGGTTTTGACCTGTTGGGTCAAATGCAGTCGAGACTGACGCGGCTTTTTTCTGAATTTCTACAAACACTGTTTCATTTTATAGTAAATTAGTTTGGGCTGGTTTATGTTTATGAACAGAGGCCTACAGATCAACGTAGTAAAGGAAGCTTAAAGCAAGTTTTTATTAAACTTAAACTTGTAACTAAGTTGAATTAAGTTAATTACTCTTTTAGTACTTTATACTTAAGTACATTTGAAGGTAAATACTTTAGTACTTTTACTCGAGTGGAGGTCTAAAGGGAGGAACTTCTACTTTTACTGGAGTGATATTGTACCCTGGGTATCTCTACTTCAACTCGAGTACATGGTTTGTGTAGTTCGTCCAGCACTAAGAAGTAGTTTGCTAGCCAGCTAATGGTTTTCTCATGTTGGAGGTTGAGTTGTGAAAAGCAGAGATCTCCGTTTGGAGCGCCACGTAGCCCTAACACTTCACCCTACCCCTCTATCTCAACTAATATTGGGACGCCCTAACCACATGAATGCGCAAAACGGAGGGCTTAGGGCTAAGTGGTAGGGGCCAGGGGTGAAATGGGACTGGGCCTATATGGCCCTCCAAATGGAGGTTTTTCAGAGGCACACCCCAAATGGAGCCTTATGAGAAAAAACTAGAAGATGGCTGCACGAGCGACCAGAGAAAACCACAAATGTGAGAATTTTCTCCATTAAAATTACGATAACCACTGTATTATGTAACTCAGTTCCAAGGGGTTAGGTTGACACTCACAACAAGGGGTAGGGGTAAAAAGAAGAAATGGGATTGGGCCTGAATGTGCTGGAGGTTTATTGTTCATGTTCTTCTAACCTCGTCCATTTGTTTAAGTTAAGTGATACTTTATTAATCCCACAAACGGGGAAATTCCACCTCCTCATTTAACCCATCCGTGAAGTGAAACACCACATACACACTAGGGGGCAGTGAGCACACTTGCCCGGAGCAGTGGGCAGCCCTATCCACGGCACCCGGGGAGCAATTGGGGGTTAGGTGTCTTGCTCAAGGACACCTCAGTCATGGACTGTCAGCTCTGGGGATCGAACCGGCGACCTTCCGGTCACAGGGCCGGTTCCCTGACCTCCAGCCCACGACTGTTTAGCTTTCGTCCTACTCCTTGACCTTGTCATTTCACTGTGAAAGACTGCTGCCTTTCTCATTATGAGGATTCGAGAAGCTGTTCTAAGCAGCTTCCAGTGCAGTGTTCTGAAGATGGTGCAGTTACCGGTTTTAATGTTATTATGTATTATAAAAATCAATGATATTATGTCATTCATACCACTCTGATCACAGTTTATGTCTGTAGATCAGTGTTTAAATACGCAATCTTGCAAAAACTGTTTCTCTAACTGTTAAATGACTTTAGTGGGTGATTTGAAGGCTGTTAAAACCTCTTTGTTCATTCTTTTCATCAGCATAAAAAAACAAACGATCACAGAGAAACAGCTACAGAATTGAGCTTAATTTATTGATGCTAGATGACACGTTGAAATTATCCCATCACTCCCTCTCATTTCCCAGCACAATGATGTTTGGAATTGAAATATCACCCTCTTTATGATTTTCTTTATGCCAATCACTGAGACAGATGATTTGCAACATCTCAAAACAACGTCATACAAATAACGCTGGAATTCTGGTATAAAAATAAGTTCTAAGTGCTACACACACTTTAATACTGTCACTGCTTAGGCATCTCCATGTCTGAAAAAAACCGTGTTATGAGAAACGTCTCACAGTTATCGTTCATCAAAGGATGAGGGATGTGTAAAGCTTGTAGTAGGTAGCAAGCCTGGAACTATTATTTCTAAAGGCAGTAATAAAAGGAAAAGACTTATAAACTAACTGTCTAAACTAAAGTGTCACATTTGTTAAAAAAAAAAAAAACAAACAACACGATGAACAGTAAATATGACAGCCACACATTGTCCACACCTTTTCCCTACGTTAAACATTCCTGATATCGTCTTTGTTAAAGTAAATACTGAAACAAAACTAGCACGCACTTTAAATATCAAAGAAGTATGAAAGCCATCTACGGCGATACAAAGTGTTTATGGTCTATAGGACAGCGTCTGGTTTCTGCGTAGGACATCTCTAAAAGTTCATTTAAAGGCAGCGTCAATAAGAACATACAAAGTCGTGCGAGGTTGTCCAGCCAGAGGTAAACTGGTTAGGGTGTATCTCTGGCGAGAGAAACGAACCTGACACATTCTTCACTACCAAGGTTTTCATATCCAATCATTTCATTTCACTTCATCATTGTGTAATGGACGTGGAGGACACTCACCGGTCAAAAGGTAGGTGGACCTCACAAAGTGGAAGTACAGCTAGGCGTTTTTTGATAAAGTGGGTATTGAGTGTACTTTGTTATAACAGATGTGTTTGAAGCTTTACTGTTAACAGCCCTCAGATTGTCCATTCCTGAGATGAGTTAAAACCATGTCCTATGATACTGGAAAGGGAGCTAAACCATTCTGTCAATCTGCTGGACGGTAATATTAGCAATGGTCTCTGCTCCCCTGAAGAGGCTGAGGTGTCCGCATGGGGCAGAAATGGGCACTTGCACATCTGAGTGTGGCTGACTGAGATTGTGGTGCTGGTTTTAGAACACTCCGTAGCCGTCTCCGCGGGTTGCCACGGCGAACGCTGGATAACCCTCATAGGTGGCGTACGCCGTCAGGTCCTGACCCAGAGACACGGTCTGTTTGAGCTGGGAAGCGGCAACTGTGGCAGCGGTGTTGGCTATTGCATAACCTGGAGCAGCATGAGAGAGAGAACGTTAAATGCTGGTACCGGCATCTTAAAACAGTGTTTAAACTACGAACCACTATAAAATAATTATTGTCTAAAGTTAAGTAATTGTCTTTTTGGTGTGGAGAAGACATAAAAATGCAGGCAACAACAGCTCGATGCCAAATATTCATTTTGCTTATGTTAAACATTAATGCTGTTTGTTTGTTAAAGGAAATAATTAAGGTCATCTCAGACTTTAAATAGTGAAGAAATATTGATGCTATTTAAATACTGCACTGTGCGAAAGTCTTATTATTATTTAAAAGCACTCTTATCTCAGCATAAGATAAACCCAAACATACATACAGTAAAAAGTAGTAAGTTTGAAAAGGACAAATCTTGATTAGATAAAGCGGTTATTGGATCATAACTACAAATAATACTGGGCTGCCAAGCTATTCATGATGTTTCCTGCAGGCCGCTGCATATTTTAAAGCTACTAGACATACAGCCATAACCAACAGGTCATGACTTTAATAGTGAAAATGTTGCCAGTTCTACATTATGTCTACAACCTGACTCTCTCAGCATTATGGTATATTTTTTTCCGACCTATTTTTCATTTATGTTATTAAGTCATGCATCTTAATCCCATCTACTTATCAGTCCATGCAGAATGACTCCGCACTGGATAACGTTTTCAAGCTGAGAACATAAGCAGTCATAATAAGTCATAATTAGTGTCTTACAGACCTCACATACCTGGGAATGCTGCAGCGGCAGCGGCGGCGGCAGCGGCAGCGGCAGCGGCAGATGCGTCAGTGCCCTCTGTCTGCAGGCCCAGAGTCTGCAGTGCATGCTCCGCAGCGTGGATTTTAGCTTCGTCCACTGCTGCACACAGCTTAGCTGGGGTGAATGGGTGTCTGTGGAGGTACAAATAAGCAGCAGCATGTTTTACTGTTCACTCTACTAGACATGTATAGCTTGTTAGTAGCTGTAAGGTTAAAGATGATAGCTCATCTGTTGATGCACAGTGTGTGTTGTTTTATTTATTTACAGTTTTGCATTTTGCAAAGTCGTTCTGTGATGCATTTGTACAAAAGGTGAGCTCACATGTTGGGGTACTGGGTTGCCAGAGCAGGGACAGTGACTTTGTAAAGGAACAGTTGCCTCTGATCTGGTCCGATGGCAGAGTGAAGCTGGTACACTGGTTGTCCCCAGTTATTCTTCTGGCAGATATCCTCCAAGATCTGCAGAATGATAAGCATTGCTCCTTTAAGCTGGTCATGTGAACAGTTGGAAAAATTGTTGAAGTGTGTGTGTGTGTATGTGTGTGTCAGGAATGTACTGCGTGGTCATAAGAGTACCTGTGGAGCGTGCTTGATTCCCTGAGGCTTTAGGGTCACAGGGTTCATGGGTGTGAGCTCCATGCCAGGGAGCAAATCGTAGAGCTTGTCCTCAGGGCGTTTGTCTGTCTTTAGCTGGTAGGTGGGACAGCCGCGGCCCACGCCTGCATAGGCGAGGTACCCCCTGCCGCCCAAACCACGCACGCCCGCCGCCCCTACAGGCACATTCATGTAAATTTCTAGGAATGCAAGAAGGCATTAAATCAAATCAAATCACCAGAAATCACCTGGGTTTCAGTCAAGATTCAGAGAAAAGACTTCCAAGCCAGCACAGTACAGGCTCCCTTCTGATTTTCTGTTAAAGTAGCTCTGATTGTTTGCATCATTATATTTATGGATTTCATGAAAACACTGGTACCCCAATTTCCAAAAAGATTTGATCGACATTACATGGCTGTATTATGCAGGCATGGAGAACATATTCAAAATGCTGCACCAAAAGCCAGACATGGTTAACAAAGTTATCATAAATGACATTTAGCATATTTTAGTAATATGCAAAAATATCATAGGATTTTTGACAGGCTAAATGACATACCCACCAATATTTGTTGTCTGTTTAAAAGTTGATTAAAAAACACAAAACCGTTCATTTGAAAAATTGTAGCGTTGTTCAAAAAGCCAATGTATTCATGACAGTTTGGCAAACAAATCAAATGTACCCAATTTTTCATTTTCCCCAATGTTGTTGATCAGCTAAGACATTTTGGTCTAAAAGTTGCTTCTTTCATTTTGTACTGGAGCTCTGAGTAATAACTGTTGAGTAATAGTAGCTTTTAACCCAACAAGTAGATCCATTAAAACTGCATGACGTAATCATCACATATGTTACTTGCCTCAAACAGCACTGATGCTCTATTGATTACTTAATAAGTCACTTAAGACACCCCTGTGACCGGAAGGTTGTCGGTTCGATCCCCAGAGCCGACAGTCCATGACTGAGGTGTCCTTGAGCAAGACACCTAACCCCCAACTGCTCCCCGGGTGCCGTGGATAGGGCTGCCCACCGCTCCGGGCAAGTGTGCTCACTGCCCCCTAGTGTGTGTGTGTGCTCACTAGTGTGTATGTGGTGTTTCACTTCACGGATGGGTTAAATGCGGAGGTGGAATTTCCCCGTTTGTGGGATTAAAAAAGTATCACTTAACTTTTTTCAGCAGTATGTTAGAAGCTACAGAATCAAGCTATGTGAGACCAGTTAACAGCTCAGTGTGGTTCGAGACAAGAATTATGACGTAATTCAACAGAAACGTGTCATTTTGCTGCCTAACAGTGTCCAGTCTGGGAGCAGCACCACCTGGCATAGTTGGATGTACAACCACCCGGCCAGTCAGGGGACTTGAACCCGCAGCCTTCCAGTTGCTGGCTAACATCTCCTACTTCTAGACTACTGGCCTATGATAATGTAGGCATGTGTTCTCTGAAGTGCTAAGTGTGGTGTCCAAGTTTGTGTTACTTTTTAGCCACCTTATCCTTAAAGCTCCAGTGCAGAATTAAAGAAGCACGTTTTGTTGCCTATTGATTTGGGTTCAACTTGGGTTCAGAAAAGACTGATTCGCCTGTGATTTAGTTACAACACTCACCTCTGACAGAAGGCGAGCGCACCAGCCCCCGAGCCCCTACATGACCTTTGGCTGTGGGGAAGCGGAACTGGCTCGGGAGAGCTGCATACGCGTGTGGGGCGTAAAACACAGGGGCACCCAGGTAGGCAGTCGAGGGGTCATACATCTGGCCCAGAGTGTAGGCATAGTCACCCTGCAGCAGGGAAGCACCACGTCCTCCTGTGCCACGAGTGTAGCGGACATAACTGTCCTTATCTACAGGCTTGGCTAGCGTCACCTCTATCGGAGAGCCATCAACAACCTGAAGAGGCAAAGTGTTTATTGATTATTAATACGCTACACTCTTGTACAGTGTAGACTGAAATATTACAATCTAGACATTAGAAAGTATTTTCAAGAGTCTAGTTATTATTCGATTCATTTTTTTTCCTTTTGATATAAGATCCAGCATTTTATTTTATTTATAACTTTATTCTTATTGCTGTTCACCCTTGCCCATTATTACAGAGTCATCTACAGATCATTTTGTACACATTTAATATTTCCTATTTTCACAGCTTCCAATAACGTCCTATTTTTTTAAAACTTGTACTTGTATTCGAGTGATGGCTTCATTTCATAAATCATTTAGTAAATGTAACCAAACTGGGTGTATATTATTGAATACACGGTATCGTAACGGATTCAAACAAAGGTAACAGCGTATATGTGCGTAGGACATGCGGCACAATGTGCAAAAGTGGCTGCGATGTTAAATAAGCTGGTTCTTTCACCTTTCCGTTCAGGGCCTTCATCGCAGTAATGGCATCCTCTCTCTGAGAAAAGTGAACGAAGGCGTAGTCCCTGATCTTCTTCACTCTCTCCACTGCACCTGTGAGGTCACACACATTTTCAATTCTGCTGCTAAGCCTCCATACGTTCAAATGCCCTGCGATGGTCTGGCAACCTGTCAGCAATCAATGAGCGCTGGGACAGGCTTCATCACCCCTGTGACCCAGGAGGATAGGCGGCTAAGAAAATGTGTGTGTGGGTGTTCCTAGATGACCCACCTTCAACATATTTATTGTATTGTGCAATGTGTAGTTCATTTTCACATGACAATTTTTGACCCTCTCTTTATCGCTTAGAATTAAACAGGCTGATCTTGTTAATGTGCCATTAAGACTGTATAGGTAACTGTTCTCTGCTCTAGCTGCCTTTTATTGTGCTTCATTCATAAAATTCCAGACTGAAATCCTCAGGGATGTCTGAGTGTAATTCTTTTAGACATCTGGATCTGGAAAGTTGCAGTTGAACATTTTCTTCCCTAAAGTGAAGAAAATAATATCTATATTTAATCATTTTAAATTAAAAGAACATTTAAAACTAACAGTGAAAAAAAAGATAAAAATTATAATAAAAATAAAACTTGAGGTTTAATTGATAAGAGATTAAGATCAAAAGATAAGAAATGAACAAAACAATTATTACTACAAAAATATAATAATAATAATATTAATAATAATAATAAACTAATTAAAATAAGTTAAAAGTAATAAAGAACTAAGAGAAGAACTAAAACAAGAAATAAAAGTTAAGAATAAATAAGATTAAGTAAAACAGGTGCAGGCAGTCTGAAGGTGGTTCGATATTAAAAGTTTAAAATGACTGAGTGACGCCAGTGAGCCGAGTTTTAGTGGGTCCTGTAGTGAATTCCAGCTGGTGCTGTGACTAAAAGCAGATTTTCCAAGTTCAGTAAAAACTCTTGGTACCTGGCAGCTGATCCAGTTACTAGAGCGAGTCTGATAATTACTGTTATTTGTATTCATCAGTGAAGTGATATATTCTGGCAAAAGACCAGAGAGTGTCTTATAAATAAAAATCAACCAGTGTGTTTCCCTTCGTCCCGTTAAAGAGGGCCACCCAACTTTCGCACACAGCTCACAGTGGTGATTCTGTAGGGACCTCCAGTAATGAAGCTCAGGGCAGAGCGATACACTGGGTCCAGTAATTTGAGGCTCATTACTGGAGATCCGATTATAAATAAACTGCTGGTGTAGTTTTCACATTTCGTGCAAACTGACTGAACCTTTAAAAGTCGTGTAATCTTTATATGTTGTATAATCTTCAGTAGCACTCTATGATATTGTTGAACGTAACTGTTATGTGTTTGTTTCGTGCCAGTTATTGTTTGACTTACCGGGTTTAATGGCATTAAACTCCTTCTCTATGCTCTCTTCTGTTGTGGCAAGCATTAGATTTCTCACGTAGAGGATTTTCACGGTGGCCATGGTGTCCTCGTCCACTTCCACTTCTGGCTCTGCCCAGTCCACAGCGATGGCATGACCCCACAGCTGGATTCGGCCTGCAGAATCACAATCATTTGTCACACCACCACTCAGAAGGACAGAATACCACAGTACATTCAAGCATTACCCTTCAAAAGGTTTTGGAATGACGCAAGGAAGCTGCAAAAAAAATCCGAGATGCGTCCAGAATGATGAACATGAGACGCAGATGAATGCATAATAACCTCCAGGCTGAAGTTATGATAAAATCCAGAATGCCTTGTGTTCGTAAAGTGGTGATCAAACGTCAAGACAGGTAGCTTATCAAGAAATTAAAAATCACTACTAGAAATGATTAGAATCATTTTATACATCTACACCTTCTGTCCTTCGTTAATGCCAGCGCTGAACTGACGGAGGCATTGCTTTCTTTGTCTGAGTCAGTTGTTACCTGGCAGTAGCTTCCGCCTGGCCATGGCAGCGGCACGGTGGCTCTCGTACTCCACGAAGGCAAAGCCTCTGTTTTTGCTCTTGTCTGCAGCACTGGGGTAAACAATCACTTCCACCACTCCATCCGTCACCTTCTTCATCTCAGCCAAGATTTCCTCCTTCTTCTTGGTTTTGGGGATGCCCCCCACGAAGAGGCGACAGTTGTCCACACTTGCACACACCCCCAAGAGACGGCCGTTTCTAGGGAAAGATCACAGAGGTGTTATCTCAGTTGCAGAGTGCTTTAGTCATACACACTCACCAGCCACTTCATTAGAAACCTCCAACTTACAGCCCTCCATATGCTATAAGCATATGCTGTGACATTGTTATATTACTCGACATAATATGTTAACTAACGACAGCATAAGAAATCTGCCATTACATGTTTATGGCATGGTTATCTAGCAGGGTTCAACTAAAGTCTTGCCATGCACAATTATTGTTCCCATCCTCTAGTCCATTATAGCCTATGGTTTCTGACCACACAGCTGCTCTTGGCTGGTGGACTTTGGGTGGTGGACCAGCCTAGTAGAACAACCCTAGTGACACTGTGCTTGATACACCCCTACCAGTGCCACACACATCAATGCCACCGCCACGTCAGTGCCACTGCTGTAGTCAGAATGATCCACCACCAAAATAATGCCTGGCCCACAGCGGTCCTGGAATCAGAAACTGGATAAACGGAGTAGAAGAATTGTGCACGATGGGCTACAGATTGGCCACAGTCTGTACTTGGGCTGATAATGTAGGTGGAGCTCGTAAAGTGGTGAGTGATAGAACTTATAAGGTAAGTGGTTCTAATTAAGAGGCTCCGAGTAGCATCTTACCTGATTTCGTAATTATTGAGCTGCTTCATGGCATTTTTGGCTTCTTGTTTTGTGCTGAAGGTAACAAAAGCATAACCTCGATTGTTGCCATTGAAGTCCATCATCATTCGTACTTCATATATTTTGCCAAACTGTGGAGAGAAAAAGACATCATTTTAGAAAAACACCAAAAGATCTCTTTCTCCTTTTTGCATGAAAAACTTAGTCACTACATTAACACTGACTTTCCATCGTGACAACAGACAGAATCTGCACTTTCAATAAACAATAAGTTCCAATAAGGAATAATTAACGTAAAATTACAGTGTGATTTATCACCACTTACAGCTCATGTTAAGAAATCTATTGCAGGGTCTACAGCGCTTGCTTTCAAAATTGTTCTTACTTTTTCACAGAGAGGCACCAGCTCATCCTCAAAGAGGTCTCGAGGCAGTTTGCCCACAAAAATTTCACTGCCTCTCTCTGGAGGCGGCCCTTCCCAACCTGGAGGCGGACCGCCATATCTCCTCTGGCCGTTCTCCTGAAGAACAAGACAAAGGGTATGACAAACTTCTGAGAATCAGCAGTTAATGACCACAGTGTTATGCACTCACTGGCCACTTCATTCAGTCCATCTATTTTACAGGTCTACTGTATAAGCCTGCGATTATAGACTAGACCATGTGTTGTGATGTAGAATCTATCAACCAATTTTTACACGCTTCACTGATCAGTTCTTTTGGGTGGTAGACCATTCTCAGCACAGCAATGACAGTGACATGGTGGCACGGTAGCATGTTGCGGTTGCTGGAAGAAAACCTCGTATCTCCAAAACGATAACTTTACAAGAAAAGCAAGAAAAACCTTCTTTACTTTTAATGAAAGTCAATGGAACCAGACGTCTTTCCAAGTCATTTTTGGCCATTTTCTTTCGGTCCATTCATCAAGAAATTTACAAACAGCAAGCGTTTTCAAACTATGGCAGAAAACTGAAAAACAATGACAAAAATAGAGATATGAGGTTTTGTTTTGACAGCAGCGATGGATAGTATGAGTGTATCCGCCTCAGTGGTGTTGGTCTTCACACACATCAGTATCCCTGCTCAGCTGGGAGTGGTCCGTCACCCAAAAACATCCAGCCAAGAGCGGCTCTGTGGTCAGAAAGTGATGACTGACTAAAGGATAGAAAAGAGCTAATACAAACTGTCCTTCAACATTCTCTAAACGTATACCAGAAAAGTATGTGTTTCTAATAAAGCGGCCAGTAAGCGTAAATGGCAGAGGAACTACTCACTCTAAGTGATTTCTTTTCATTGCAAGGATGGAGTGAGAGAGCATGCTTTAGCTTGGTGGTATTCAGAACTGGGCCTGCACTGCACATTATTTGCTGCATTGAAAATACTAATCCATGCCCATGATCAACAGAGTCACTGAGAGAAACAACCACGCGTGACAGCAGTTGGATTTCATGCATAAGAAGTAAAAAAGATAAGCTATGACTGACTGCTAGCTCTAATCTAATGTTTCATGCAATGCTACCAGTCTGTGCAGTGCAGGACGGCCCTGATACTGAACCTGAATGCTTTAAATGCACTTGGCTGGGACAGACATAGAGAGCAATGCTCATCTCTCACCACCAGGTGGTACTGTAGTACAACATCCTGACACTGCACTCTTAAAATAAAGGGTTCTGGAGTGATGCAGTGAAAGAGCCACTTTTTGGTTTCGTTGGATGGTTCTTTAAAGTACGAAGTGTAAAAGAATATAATGTAAAAAGTTCTATTCAATTTTCTTGTTTTTGATGCGTCTGCGCTGAAATGTAACATGACACCTTCGTAAGACTTTCATGACAACTGACATACGTCTAAAACGTATAAAAAGGCTCATTTTGGGGTATAAAGGCAATTTTAATGTTCTGAAAATGATGTTTTGACATTTAGCAATCAGTCTTTATACATCTTACATAGGTCTATGCCAGTTGTCATGAAAGGCTTATGTAGCCTTATTAATTCCGGCTTTAGCAAAGTGTTGCCAAGATCTTAATGTGCATATATGTGGTGAATTTTCCAGAGATATTCTTTCGTTTCATTGCCTCTATTTCTGTCCCAAATTGAGCTCCCTCTCTGAACTTTACTTTTGCATGAACCTGGACATGCTGGTAATGCAGTCTGTTGTTAGTGGCGGCTCCTACCTGGTGTAATTGATATCCTGTGCGCTGGATGAGAGTGCGCAGAGCAGCCTCTTTCTGCGTGCCAGTCAGTCCATCCCCACATTTTTGATTGGTTTCCATTGTGAGTGATTATCAGCAATAAATCAGCAGAATTAGGGGTGCTCACTGAAATTAAATCAAAGTTCAAACACAACGTGAATGACAAGACAAGGCTTGCTGATGCATGCTGAACAGCCGTGGTGGCTCTTTATGTCGCCTTGTAAGGTTGCAAACAGAACATGACAGAGAATTGTCCATTTGGGTCACATTTTAAGCACACATCAAATCAACTACCTCACAAACTTCAAATCCCAGGGTGGACCGTCATGTGACATTAGTGGCGTATCTATTACCGGATAAAATTCACATTCATCTTGGCTGGGCAGAAAAGTCCACTTTCATTCATGCTGCTTACCCCTCTCCCTGTTTGAGATTCATAAAGAAAACTCTTCACACAAATTGCTTCTCTCTCTCTGGTGGCTAAAGTGAACAATGTGAGTGCAGAGAGATAGACGTTTCTCTCAGCTCTAGGTCAAGGACCACTGTGTAATTATTAACTGTGGTGATCCAGAGCAGTCGGCGACTACATATGCTTGAATTTGAGTAATAGCACTCCACATTTTCCCTCCCAATCCTCTTAACAATACTGTTTAGACTTGACTTGATTCAACTGTGTGCATTGGCTTTACAACACAATTACTGTGATTATCTTCATCCATGTGGAATCAACCTGTGCGTTTTCAAGTTAACTCAAAGCAACGTTTCTCAACGTATAAGAAGGAGTGAATCCATCCCCATCCGTTACAAAACCGTCTTTGAAATCGCTGACAGCAGTGCTCACTCAGCAGATCAGAGCAAGCCTCATCTGTCTACACCGTCAACGGTGATGAGGCTGTTGTGTAACAAGCCTGATTCAATCACAGGTAGCCCAAAGAAAATGGACTACCAGAAGCACCAAGCCCTTCAAAATAATCAATGGAGTGGCTGTCTTTGTCTCTTTCAAGCTCTACTTGATCAAAGGGGACACATGAAAACAAAGCCACGCTCCTGCAGAATGGGGGTCAAAGGCGACGAGACTGCGATTCGTCTTCAAAGGCACTTAAGCACGGGTCTTCAATCACGACTGAGGTGATGATCTCACGCCTATTGTCTTCTGCTGCAAGTGTGTCCCAATATGGGTGCACTGGTGTAAAAGCCTCTTCTGTGCTGCCCTACACTGGGAAACTGTCGAAGTGCAGTCTCCTGCACTGCTGGAGCCAAGTTGCCACATTCAGCAGGTCCACCGTCTGTATGTCCATTCCACATCGCCCTTGCAGTCTGTCAAGCAACAAGACAGCTGACTGCTTTTGGCTTCTGCAATACTGGTAAGACACTGGCTATACTGTCCAGGCCCCATGTTGAAAATGGAAGGTTTTTACCTCTGATGAGTCACATTAAAGCGAACCATTAGCACAGGCTCTCTCCCAGTCAGCAAATGAGGACAGTTTTTCAGTGCCAGAGAAGATCATTACCACATTCTGTCGACTGAAATAAACGTAAGTCAACATTTGAGATAATAGAATAGGCCTGTTTTGCAGCAGAGCATTAGGCCACACATTACTGAGACAGCTAATACAGTAGGAGAAAGCTCCATTAGTTAGCTCTCCACACCAGCCTGGTTACCGTTTGCATAAACAAGATAACTAGACGGGGCCTTATCTCGCTCGGATCGGTACCTGCTTTTTGGGGCTTTGTTGACCAAAGCTTAAATACACATTGAACTGAAGGCCACTGCGTTAGCCTGTACTGCCTGAAAAGGCTTTCGCTGAAGTAGGTAGTCATTGTAATATGAAGAAACTGACATTGTTTAGTTATGTGACTTGCTTATCGCCTCCAATTATTGAATTTAGAGGAAGTTAAATGCAAACCTCATGGCATGGCATAACACTCTGGTTGGTTAGTGTGCCATATGCTTCTTTCATATCCCACCATCGTTATATTTGCTACAGCAATAGAATAATAGCTGCTGCCGATCATTATGTCTTTAAATATATATGGTGGCTACACACATATGATGACTATGCCTATTTCCAAAGCCGTCAGGCAACAACTCACTATGAGGAGCAGCTCCATTGCCCTTTATCAGCTGAAACTAGGCAAATAGGCACTGTACTGTGTGCTCGGCAGCATCAGCCCTCATGAAGTGGAGATAGGAAGAAAGAAATTGTATTTTGCCTGCAAAGTTTTCATTAACCATCCATTATTGTCAGTCCAGTTGAAACATTGCTGACCATTCAAATGCCTTACGTTCGCCCTACCTTGACAATGACTTCAGTTTTGCAGACTGGTATCTGTTAACTGGTGAAGAAGAAAAGGAAAAGAAAAAAATAACACAAACACAGAGCCACGAAACAGAGCCAGCTGGTGGAACATCTTCCCAAGCTGCCTCAGTTAGTGGCACCCAACGTGTGAGGGAAAAGACAAGGGAGCTTACCTGAGCAATTTCAGAGATCACCTCCCGGAAGACTCAAACCTTCATTCTGGCAAACTGGGCAACGTGTCACTGGGGTGATTCTGTAATCACATCATATCAAACTCCAAAGGTTCACTGTCCTGGAGCTGCTTTACAAGCTGGGCGGGTTAAACGTTAACCAGCCCTATCTCCCTGCCTCTCTCTCTCTCTCTTTCTCCCTCTCTCTTTCTCTCTCTGTGTCCAGGCAAAGCCCTTTGACCAGGAACACCAAGATCTATCTTAGTGCCTCCAGGTAGCAGGCCTGTATTCTTCTGAGAAATGCCCAAAATGAATTATGGCTCTAGCTGCACGTTTATGGACATGATATTATGTGTTACTTGGCAACACTTTAGAAAGGGCCTTGCTTTGGTCTTGATGAGCTCTCTTGCAGACTTTGTAATGAGAACGATGCCTCTGATGCAACTCAACCTTCTCTTATTCCTGGGGGCAATTAAGCGAGAGATTAGTTACGTATCACTTTGTTTATGTGAAAAAGTTAATATCCTGCTATACTGAATTGCGATATCAGGCAAAGTTCCATATCGTCAGAGCCCTGTCTTGTTTATCATCATTAAATCATCTTTCCCTCTCTTCATACAGATAGAAATTAGTCCACTGTGCTTTGAGAGTTTCCCAACGTAGGGAATTTCAAGAGCTAACATGATTTTCTTTTTCATCCTTTGATTTAATTCTGGTTATTGACCAGGTAAACACACTACTGCTGATGCCATGTTGTGTTTGCTGTCTCACTGGCTTGTTTGCTTGAGGTAGATATGGGCAGAGAGTAGCCAGGTCCTCTGCTCTTGGGCTTCGGAGTGGTTCCCAATCCTGGTTCTAAAGTAATACTTTAGATTCGTTTGGCTGGTCAATTCTAGAACAATATAAAGACCTTAGAATGGTTTCAGTTGGTATTAATTTGAGATTTTTCCTGCTCTAACGCACCCACTTCAACTCAGGAAGACCTTTTTAATTAGTTGGATTATTAGTTAGTGACTGGATGAGGTTTGTCAGAGCAGGGAAAACATTGAAATATGCAGAGCAGGGGTGCTCCAGGACCAAGATTGGGAATCTCAGAGCTAAGCCCATGGAATTGAAGCTGTCATTCCTTGTTTCATGAGTGGCCCACTGAAAATCTCTGACCCAGTTTATTTGATAAATGGATGGCAGTCTGCCATTCTGAGGCTCATTCCTTACCCCAACCATGGACAGATCAAAGAAAAGAGTCCAAGAGATGAAGGCCAAGAGAACTGTGTTTGGCCAAAATGATTGTGTACAGTATCCAATGGAATGTTAGTGAAGATCTGTGCCTGGTTTTTCAGGGTAATGGACCATAACAACTGTCTTGAAGGGTAGATGGCAGAAGGGGGAACTTGCTTTGGATTCTAGCGCCCCTATGTGGTGGAGCAGTTCACTTGGAAACTGGGGAGGAGATGGAGTTACAAAGGGCTTTGGATTTGATGATATTACTCTCAGGTTGAGAAAGAATTGGTCTACCAGGGACTCATTCAGTGACTCCCACAGATTGGAGCCTTTTTAAATGCAAATGTGATAGTGAGGAGACTCTTAGCATCACGCGGTGACTCGAAAACAGCATCACTGATAGCTGCATATGTGTGCTGGGTTTAAGAGGTATATCAGTAACTGACTCTGAAAGAACTTATTTCATAGCCGTAATATCGATTTTAGTCCAGTCAGGCAGAGCAGGGGATGAGAATTTCTGAAGCACTCACTCATACACACTCACACACCAGGCGGCTTTAAATAATCCCGTCTGACCGAAGCCTCACGGAGTGTGTGTTTTTGTCTGTGCGTTGCGTTACGTAACTATTTCTGAATATTAATCACGCAGTCCTCATGGATTGTAGATTATATCTGGCTGAGAGAATGTCCACTGTTTACCGCAGCACACAGCTCTTGCTTCTGTTCTTCTGGATGACCTCCTCCAGTGCAAACACATTAGGTTTGTTGTTTTCCAGACGTTTTTTTCTTTATGCAAGATTACATATTCATAAATAAAAGCACTTGAGGAAGGATTGAGTGGCCTATGACCTGTTGCCCTGTACGTAACACTAGAAAACCTATAGGCTGCCTAATGCTATTGCATATTTACATTGTGGACAACCCAAGAGAAGCAGTCAACCAGGTTTTATATAATTGCTTATACTGGATGCATCATATTCAATTACATTATAAGACAAATGAATCAAACATTTAGCCATAGTCTCTTCAAGTTTCCAGCAGTCACTTATACATAGCCTTTCAAACATCCATCCATTTCCTAAGCTGCTTCTCCCTCAGGGTTGTGGGGGGGGTGCTGGAGCCTATCCCAACGGTCATCAGGCAGAAAGCAGGATACACTCTGGACAGGTTGCCAGTCCATCACAGGGCAGACACTCACACTCACACCCAGGGGCAATGTAACATGTCCAACTGGCCTGACTGCATGTCTTTGGACTGTGGGAGGAAACCGGAGAACCCAGAGGAACCCCACGCAGACACGGGGAGAACATGCAGACTCCACACAGAGAGGACCCCGGTCGCCTGGCCGGGGAAATCGAACCCAGGCCCTCCTCGCTGTGAGGAAACAGCGCTACCCACCACGCCACCATGCCGCCCTGCCTTTCAAACATTTAGATACAGATACTTTTAATGAATTTTAACAAAAATTCTTTTTATTTTCTAATACCAAAGGGGATATTTTGCAAAACTCAGTTTTATGTTAATCCCAGTTACTTGGCTAAGTGTCTTCCTTGGTATGAACTGTAGGTGTTGCTGTTATAAAGATTTGCAGGTTTTGTTGTCCAAAGTACTGCTACAAGTACAAATGTGATGTAAATACGTCAAAACTTTGAGTGCCAATTAAGCAGCAGAACACGAGAGGGAGCGTGTTATCGCGAAATAACATCACGACTGTGATTGGCCGTAGATCATCACAGTCGTGATGTTATTGCCGATAACACATGACCTCGAGCGTTCTGCTGCTTTTATACAACAGTTTAATATATAAAGTAAGAAATTAATATATTGGGCTGTGAACGTGTCATTTAATATGTTTTAATGTTCGCACTTCCTTCAGCCAAATTATAGTTCCTTAACAAGCAGCTTGTTGCTACGTCAGAGTAACAAGTCGGTCAAATGTGATCTTAAAAGTATCCACTTTCTGTTTGTGCGCAAAGTAAGAGGTAAAAATGTTCAAATGGCTTTAGCGGCTCCTACAGCTGTCAAACTCGTTGCTTAGCAATGGTGTTTTAGCAGAGTGATACAGTGTTTGTGAAAAAAACGTGATGTTATGGCAAAATAACAGCACGGTTAGAACACTTCTCAACCAATCAGCTTGTGTGGTGTTGTATAATCTCATAATAAAGGGTGTAGAAAGACAGTTTGGTATTATCTTTGTGAAGAAATATCTCTGTAATTAATGTGTTATATAAATAAAGTTACTGCAAACTGAGAAAGAAAACATTGTGAAAAACTAGGTGCCTCGGATATCCTGGCCAAAAGTTTACCTTCGATCATGTTGATGGAATTTTAAAAAGCCTAGGAAAACTTTCCGTTGAAAATAATGTCCATTTCTTACAGTGGTGTGAAATATATCTTTGCAGGAGGAGGCCCACAGCTATTTCAGCAGCTACCACAGTGGCACCTTCCGGTTGCAGGAGGTGTCTGACTGATCCTCACAGTTGTGGAGATCCAGAATCGAGCGCTGAGGTGGCATTTGCACCTGAGGACTCCGCCTTACAAAAGACACTCCACTGATAAGCCATAGCCCTGGATTTATACTGCGTGTAATTCAGAGATTATGAATGGCAATGACCTTCACTATTACCCTGGTTCATATCTGAGAGGAAAATCGGTGTTGTCTTTTATCTGATTCAGACTAAAATTGATCTGAACTGACCCAAGACAGCATAACTTGACCGTCAGTGGTTGAGAAATTGACTTTAAATGGACATCTGATTCGATGAAAGGCATACTGTAAATAAAGACAGGCTGTAAATGAGTGTCATTGCAAAACACTTGACCTATTGGATATCCAGAGTCTGATAAAGACATCTAAAGACCAACTTGATTATAGAGATGCTTCTTTTTCAGCAAAAAAAAGACCACACAGAGAAAATTTCATGCAACTATGAGCATGTTGCGAGTTGCAGGCATCTTCTGTTAACCATAACCATAAAGCATCATCTGTTTTATTTTATTGTCTATTAATTCACCGAATCATTGAGTGCGTTTACATGAACTCAATAATCCGATCAGAATCAGATTTCTGCAGTTATCTGATTGTTCAAACGGTCGTGTAAACACCGCAGTCTGATCTAGAAATCCGGTTAAAAAATCGGATAGATTTCAGCGCAGTAAGCAGATTTCTCAGTGCCTGTAAACTCTTACTCTGATTTCTTTCAGATTTCTCAGTCTGCACAAAATGCAGCTAAACACTTTTGTTCAGCATTACAAAATGCTGAGACCAACCACATGCTTGATGAAATGAAGGGTTTAAACATTTCTCATCTTCTAGATGATGTATGTTCATATTTTTAGGTAAAGTGGCATTTAAAGTTGCAGCACTGAGTTAGAATTTACGGTCTGTTTATGTCTTTTCCTGTGAGTTTATTGGCTGGTAGCAAGTTATCGGATTATTAAATGCATGTAAATGCACTCATTGAATCTTCCAATCCATCCAATCAATCTTTCGACAAGTGCAACTTAGTTTCATGTAGGTTTCAGGTTCACTCTGTAAAGCCAGATTAAAACATGCTGACGTAACACCTCTTAGAGAACTTACTGACATTGATGCATAAAAATTCTGGTGTTTCATTTATTAAAGGGCCCATATTCTACATTTTTCTTGTATTTCTTCCTTTGATGTCCACATATGACATTTTATGTTTCGAAAATGGTCATGATAAATATTTACATGACCATTTTCTGTCCACTCTAGATCCCTTCCTTCCGTACTAAAGTCTTATTTTATATAATGCCATATTCTGGGGTGAGTTCCATAATTTAGTAGGAACTACGTTAAAGGTGCCGCAGAATGGAAAACTGTATTTACACTGGCAAAGTTAAATTAGGAGCGCTTGGTACATTGAACTGACATACCGTGAACCTCAAACACTGTTGTCTCCTCCTGCATTTGCAAAATCCAAGACTGTTACCCAACAGTCTCAGCTCATTAATATTAACACATGACGATGATGCACCTCTAAATCCGAGACCATGGTTCTCAGGCGGAAAAGGGTGGAGAGCCCTCTCTGGGTCGGGGATAGGCTCTTGCCTCAAGTGGAGGAGTTCAAGTATCTCGGGGTCTTGTTCACGAGTGATGGTACAAGGGAGCGGGAGATTGACAGGCGGATTGGTGTTGGGTCAGCAGTGATGCCGGCTCTTTACCGGTCTGTTGTGGTAAAGAAAGAGCTGAGCCATAAGGCAAGGCTCTCGATTTACCGGTCGATCTACGTTCCCACCCTCACCTATGGTCATGAGCTTTGGGTAATGACCGAAAGAACGAGATCGCGAATACAAGCGGCCGAAATGAGTTTCCTCCGCAGGGTGTCTGGACTCTCCCATAGAGATAGGGTGAGAAGTTCAGTCATCCGGGAGGGACTCGGAGTAGAGCCGCTGCTTCTTCACGTCGAGAGGAGCCAGCTGAGGTGGTTCGGGCATCTGGTTAGGATGCCTCCTGGACGCCTCCCTCGGGAGGTGTCACAGGCGAGTCCACCTGGGAGGAGACCCCGGGGAAGACCCAGGACACGAAAATGCACACAGGAAAAAACAAACAATTCAAACATCAAACAATACATACAAAGACCAGCGACCACACAGGGGAAAACACAGGGCTTTAAATACAACAAGGATAATGACGGCTAACAAGGGACAGGAGGACAACAGGTGACGACAATCAGGAGCAGGGTCTGAAAACAAGGGGGCAGGACTGGGAAGAAACAAAACACGAGCACATGGACATGACTGGGAGGGGCCAATCGTGACACACAAGATCCTGGACAACTTCAATTCAGAGTTGTTAGCTGGTTTGCTCTGCACAAGTGGGGCAGTTGTGAACTGGAGGTTAGAGAACCAGCCCTGAGACCTGAAGGTTGCTGGTTCGATCCCCTTGGCTGACAGTCCGTGACTGGAGCGAAGGGTGTTTCACTTTACGGATGGGTTAAGCGCGGAGGTCTAATTCCACAGTATGCAAACACAGTTGGTGGATGGTTCAAATGAGTTCACATTTCACTGCAAGCAGGTTCTCAAACCTTGGGCAATATTAACCAATTTCAACTTCATTAGCATCACAACTGCAACCTAACCATACTGTATCTACTTTTTGATGGTTAAAACCTTAAATTCAATGTTTCATAGTGAGGTTCCTTTTATTTTAGTGCCTGTGACTATTTCGACAGGTTGTTTCCGTGTGAGTCATCATTGTAACTCATTGTAAACCAGCAAATTGGAGCAGAGCTCATCAAATTATTCACGTGCGCACTATGCATGCACATGAATTCCGATCTAGTGTTCACATTAAGGTCCGATCTAGGACCACATATGAGTCCTAGAGGCTCAGGCCAGGCTTGAAAAGATCAGATTCGCCTGTTCACACAGCCCTGAAAACATCAGATCTGAGTCACATTAAGAATCAGATTTGTGCCACTTCAACCTGGTAATGTGAACGTAGCCTAATACAATAAGGATCTGCTATGCTATCTCCTATGGAGCATGATTTGAATTGCAGGACTGTAAGAAGGCCAGAACTGACAGACCTCAGTTTAGAAGCAGGCATATATGGATAAAGTAATCGTTTCGGGTACAGTGGGACGAGACCATGAAGGGCTTTATATATTATTAGGAGTATTTTAAATCATACGTGAATGTTGGGCAACGTATGGAGCCTGCTGAGAATGGGAGTGATGTGTTGAGATTTCTTAGTAGCTGCTGCATTTTATACGTGCTGTACTCAAGCAAAAATCATTACAGTGAAATTGTCACGGTGCCTTTAAGATTGATATATGTAACCTCCGTCAATGACCGTTGCTCTGTATGGTTGTCTTGTATCGTGCTTCATTCATAAAGCAATCTGAGCTGAACACTTTATTTGAAGAGGTCCTTTATAGATGAGTAATAAACTCTTAACAGATCAGTAACACATCCACAACATATCAGTGACGTAGCAGTAGTGAAGCAGCTGGATACACTGAAGTAAATATCTTGTAAATGTACTGGTGATACATTACTTACACTAGCTAGATGTATTGTTAACCATTGCCGTGGTTGGGATGGTGTAGTGGTTAACACCTCTGCCTTCTGCACTGTAGACTGGGGTTCAATCCCCACCTGGGTAAACACCCTACACTATACCAATAAGAGTCCTTGGGCAAGACTCCTAACACCGCCTTGGGCTCCCTGTGTAAAATGATCAAATTGTAAGTCGCTCTGGATAAGAGCGTCAGCCAAATGCCGTAAATGTAATATGTCACATCCTTACCTACCCAACCTAACCCCCTTACCTTGGGCCTTAACCTCAGCCCAAAACCTAATCCTAACCCTCATATGTTACTGAGAATCCGTTGAGCGCTTGTTTCATCTCAAAGAACCACAAATAAGGCGTCACCAAAAATTCTGAAAGCTTTATGTGCAAACCTAAAGGAGTTATCTTGCCAAATGTCATGTTACTACTAAGCAGATATATAGACTGATATAGATAGATATTCTGAAATAAGCAAGTTTCATTTTGGGCTATCGTGGGATTTCTGGGGAGTCACTCTGTCCATTCTGCTATCTCTGGCTATAAAAGAAACTCCAATGACCTTCCTCCCCAGGTTTCTGTTGCTGCAGTTTCAGCCAGCCAAGAATATTAATGTGTCAGAAAGGAGAACGCTAGGCTTTCATGCAGTGTTTATTGATTGGATGAGGCTCGATGATAAGGCAGCTTTTCCTCTCTCTCTCTGACTGACTGTCTCTGTATCCGTTCACCGCCCCATCCCCTCCCTATTCAGCACAGCCGCTGCTGCCACTGAATTGGAGGTAAACATGTTTTTTCTGAGCTTTACTTTATAAGCCAGGGACAAGAGGAAAACAGCAAAATCCGATAAAAGTAATGTCATATTTCTGGGGAAATAGCATGAAAAATAATGTGAATGAAAAAAAAAAAACGCAGCATCACTGGAAAACACATTTGTATGAAAGATTTGTCCAGTAATTATTAACGTTAATGTTCGGGTTTGACCACAGATAAGACTTTGGGTCTTTTATTACGCTAATTCAACTGTGATTGTGTTTGAAAGAGTCAGAGAAGAATAATATTTACATGCATTCGGTTGACAGTGAATAATTTAGGCTGTAACTCTTTACAGCAGGATTTTATGGGAACTCTTTGTTTGACACCATGTTAGCCTAGACCTGATTGGCTGTGAAGGCACACAGCTGTCCGTGCCACAGCTAAACAACTAAAAATTACATACGCATAAAATGACTTTGTCAAACAAAATTTGAAGTGCAGATTCCTTCAAAGGGGGTGGACAGTGCATTTGGAAACTAACAATGTTTAAGTAGCTTGTGGTCTTGCGTGGCAGATAATACCACTGCCCTCCCACCAGGGGTTCAATCCCCAGGAAAGCATGTCACGCTAAACCAATAAGAGCCCTTTGGAGAGACTCGTGATGCTACGTTTGTGACATGATTAAACTGAAAGTCACTCTGGAGACGAGCATCTGCCAGATGTATATGAGTCATTCTATGGACATGTCCATTTCTGTGTCCCTATAGTTTACATTTTACACTTGAGAAACATGTTAGGGTTACAATTTGTTTATTTTTTTAAAGTTTTTTTTAACAATCTTTTTAACAATTAACCTTCTTGAGCCATCAACTTAACGATATTGGTTTTTAAATCAATTACGTAGAATTCCAAGCACCACAGAAGTGCTCATCCTCAGAGTAATGTGTAAAGAGTGCTACATTTCAGGGTAAAAACATTTTTAACTGCAATAATCTATACCTGACTATGAAATACATGATTTAAATGACCTAAAGAAAACAAATGGCATGTAAATATTCAGTGGACACAAGTAAAGACTCCTTTCCCAGGAGTCACAGGGGACTCACGTGACTGATAGCCAGGCACGGCGCTCCTATCAGCGTTCACAGTCCCCAGACTACTCACACTAAGCACCTGTGGTATAGATCATATCACCTTACTTAGTGTTTAAGCCAGGTATGCCGAACACGAACGGTACGAAGTGCTGCATCATTGGGTTATACTGAGTTTGCTTCCTTGCGTATATTGACCCCTGCCTTGTCTTCACGTTGCTCGAGTTTTTGCCTGAGGCCTTTTTGTACTGTCGCCTCTCTCGTTGATTGTATACGGACTACGATTTTGGTTTTTCCCTTTGGCTAAGATTAAACACGATTGACTTCCAGATCTGCGTTCGTCTGAATTCTGTTTCCACGTAACATAAATAAAATATATAAAACATGTAATGAAAGTTGTTGCCCCCAGAAGTCGTGTCACTGGTGTTGCTGTGTAACAAAAACCTCTCACTTTGAAATAAAAACCACACTGATGCCACTGTTTGACTTCCTCGTACCTATTTTCTAAATTTTCTATGAAGAAAAGCAGTTATCAGAAATGTTTCTCATTTAGCTCATGATTCCGTGTGTTGCTTTTGGTTGACGTCACTGGTGTGCAGTGGTGGACAGTAACTCAGTAAATGTAATTAGTTTCTGTACTTAAGTAGTTTTTTTTTTCTGTATCTGTACTGAAGTTTCTCCGTTCTGGGTGACTTTTTCCTTTCACTCCACTACATTTCAGAGTCTAATATCCGACTTTTTCCTCCTACATTTTGAGAAATCTGTCGTTCCTTTTGGTTTCTGTGTGTATAAAAACTTAACATGTCAAAACGAAAGAAGCGCAAAGCCAGAGCACCAATGATGAACTAACCTAACCTGTAAAAACACCACAATATAGAAATATGTCCACATATGCAGTCGAGACTGACGCGGCTTTTTTCTGAATTCATACAAACACTTTCATTTTATAGTAAATTAGTTTAGGCTGGTTTATGTTTATGAACAGACGCCTACAGATCAACATAGTAAAGGAGCTCATCTGTGATCCTGAGTTTAAAGCCAGTTTTTATTCAACTTAAACTTGGAACTAAGTTGTAAATAAATCTGAAACTGAAACTTTGCTTGTGTGTAAAAAGTGATTTCAGAGCCACTCGGTTCTCCCTGATGGAAACTGTTTACCTTCAGTGTTTTGTGCTTCTGATCATTTTAATAGACGTCCGCGTCACTAATTAATGACCTTCTATTAAAAGACTGGTTTACCAAGAGAGACGCTGGAGGACTTTCACCTGAAATGAGTTCATGAAGCCAGTCTGGTTATAAAAATGATAACAGGACATCAGAGCCAGAATTACTCTTTTAGTACTTTTACTTTATACTTAAGTACATTTGAAGGGAAATACTTTAGTACTTTTACTCAAGTGGAGGTCTAAAGGGAGGAACTTCTACTTTTACTGGAGGAATATTTTACCTTGGGTGTCTCGACTTTAACTCAAGTCCATGATTTGTGTACTTCGTCCACCTCTGCAGGTGTGACCTACTTTATGTTTAGGTAACTGTGAATAAAATGGGTTAAATTACATATTTTAGTGGATGTTCCATGACAGACAACACGTGATTTGATGCTCTGTAGCAGCCATTTTTTAAAACACATATTTCATTAAAAATGTCACCGGTCTTACTGCCTCAGGAGTTACCGTTGTGTGTAACACCAATGACGATCAGTAACGCCAGCGACCCCTATGGACAGATACAGAAGTGGATGTTTCGGTAAAATGACCCATACATGCAAAGGTAGAACGTAAACCCCTTTTATCTGAAGAACTTAGGAGAATTTGATCTTCATGACATGAGCGCTTTATCTGAAAAGGTCATTGTTACGGCAAAATGACTGAGGTCTGTTATTGGACAGGTGAAATACTGCCTCAAAGGCTCCAATCCAAAAAAACCGAGCAAATCTTTTCACTGTGGTTTGACATCAAATGAAGATTAAAAGAACAATAAATAACAATCAGCAGACGATCGCTTTCACTTGGCTGCACCCTGCAATTTGTCATGTGATTCAGTGAGCATGTGCACTTTGAGGGCATGTTATGCGAAATCCAAGACAAAGTCAATTCTTCCTCACTCTTCCTCACCCTTCCTCTCTCTCTCGCTCTCTCTCTGTGAGAAATTAGACAGTTATGCAAAATCTCCTGGCCGTCTGCCCTGGAGGACAGTTCCCCCTCCTCAGCCTCTCTTTTCTCCTCCAGAGTAACAGGCGGCAGCTTATCCCTTCTGACAGTTTCTTATTGCCGTGTTGAAAATAGTACGATACAAGTGCCTTGACCTTTTCGTCTGTGGACTCCAAGAAAGGGAAAAGAAAGAGAGGGACTTAGACAGAGAGAGAGAGAGAGAGAGAGAAAGAGAGGCAAGAGATACGGTTGGAGAGAGAGAGAAAGAAAGGAGGACTAATCTATACAAAAATCATTCACCGAAGAAAGGTCTGATAGGTTGGTTTACACTGTGTTGCAGAAAGTGCTTGAGGAGTTTAGGTTACCAGGCCCATCTGGCGTGATGCCCTCATGCAGTCTGTTTGCCATGTCAGGCAGGAATTTGTGCGGAAAAGCTGTTCCAGTCAAGAAGCCGTAACGTCACATGGGTTTACTCAAAGCAGACGGTGGGGGTGGCAGTACCTATTTTTGTGGATACTAAAAAGCGAAAAAAGTTTTTTCCATTACAAATCATATTATTAGCATAACAATCTGACTGAGAAGCAGCATCTTTAAATGTTCACATGAATATTTACACGTCTAACAGCGTGACTCCACAAGTTTGTGCCAAAGTCTCAGTAGATCAAATCCACCTGCGAGGTGTCTGAGGACGTGATTCAATGGAAGGAATAAGACAAAAAAAAATGACCTTTTTGCACAAAGGCCACGACTTGGTCAGCCGGATTTTTAATGTAGCCGTATGAAGCAGAACATCGAGCTGGCTCTGATTCATTTGAACTCAATGTGAAAGACAGCAATACCTGTGCTTGTTTCCAAAACTTGCAAGGTTTTCAAAACTTGGAACATTTTTATGTCCATGAAATGTGGAAAAGGCCTCATTAAGTGTGTTCACAAAACCCAAACTGTATGACAAAGAAGATGATGAAATGGTAGGAAGCTCACGTATGGTAAAGAAATGATGGTGATCTGCGTGTCTATTTTTAACGCTGGACAATGTTTTATTCATCACATGACCTTTCCCCCTTCACTCACCTGCCAGATCCATCGCTAGTGTTCCGGGAACCTCATCATTACTCTTGGAGCAGAGTAAACACATGGTGTGTCATCCTGACAGCAACATACACTGAGTGACTGCTATGAAACAAAAGAGAATTAACTGCTGTAACACAATGAATTATTCAACTCAAAGCAAGTAAAAGGTGATGGTGAGATTATGAATAACTTCATAATAACAAACTAGTTATTAAATATGCAGATGATATTACTGTCCTGGACTTGATCCACAACAACAATGACTTCACCCATCATTACTTATTATTATTATTAAGTGACCCTTATTAGTCTCACAACAGGAAAATTTCACCTCTGCATTTAACCCATCTGTGAAGTGAAACACCACATACACACTAGTGAGCACACACACACACACTAGGGGGCAGTGAGCAGACTTGCCCGGAGTGGTGGGCAGCCCTATCCACAACGCCCGTGCAGTTGGGGGTTAGGTGTCTTGCTCAAGGACACCTCAGTCACGTGCCGTTGGCTCTGGGGATCAAACCGGTGACCTTCCGGTCACGAAGCTGGTTCCCTAACCTCCAGCCCACGACTGCCCCCCCAAAAATAGACCATAAAAAATAAACTGCTTATCCTTCTGGGTCATGAGGGGGTCCTGGAGCCTATCCCAGTGGTCATTAAGTGGAAGGCAGAAAACATCCTGAGCAACCAATCCATCGCAGGACAGACAGTCAGACGTATACATCCACACTCACATTCACACCTAGGGCAATTTAGCGTGTGTCACTGCACTTTCATCTTTATGTGATTATCTAATTGTCTTAGAGTTCTGTATTTTTATGGTATTTATCATATGCAATATATTTTTATGTCTGTCCTAATATTTTTTTGCATATGTTTGCATGTGTGTGAGTGTATATATATATATATATATATATCTATATATCTGAGTCCCCTCCTATAATGCTTAATGAGACTGGAGAGCACATGGCAAAGGACCTGAGACCATTCCTCCATATATTATAAGCGATCATAAATTTGACTTTTTCTGTCTTACTGAAACGTGGGTTAGACCAGATGAATATTTAGCGTTAAATGAAGCCACGCCTGTAGGCTATAATTATGCACATAGGCCAAGACTAACAGGCAAGGGAGGTGGAGTCTGTGTAATATACCAAAATACTCTAGATATTAGTCAGAAACAATGCGACACTTTTACTTCCTTTGAGGTCCTCTCTATTCACGTCACAAATCCGGTCACAAAAAAGAAGGCGTTTTCATTATTTAACATTTACAGACCACCAGGGTCATACTCTGAATTTATAAAAGAATTTAGTGACTTCGCTGCAAACCTGGCTGTGTGTAATGATAAAGTAATAATTGAGGAGATTTTAATATTCACTTTGAGAAGGTAGACGACCCATTAAAAAGGGCATTTACCTCAATCCTAGACTCTGTTGGTTTTACCCAAAATGTAACAGGGCCAACACACGACTGTAGTCATACGTTAGATTTAGTTTTGACACGAGGTCTTAACATAGACAAGCTTAATATCTTACCGCAAACCACAGCGATCTCCGACCATTACTTAATTTCATATGAGCTACGATTTAGCCATAATATATATACGTCCCCTCGTTATTCAATAAAGCGCTCAATAAAACCTTCTACCGCCCTACAATTTATAGAAAATCTCCCAGAGTTATCAACCCCAGTCTCCACTCCATCAGATCCAATTGAACTAGATTTACTAACCGATTATTTAGAAAATACCTTACGATCCACCTTAGAAAATGTGGCCCCACTTAAAATAAAAAGAATAAGGCAGAAAAAGTTCGCCCCGTGGTACAACGATAAAACCCGGACCTTAAAACAAACAGCTCGGAAATTAGAGCGGAAATGGCGTCATACCAAACTAGAAGTGTTCCACACTGCCTGGAAGGACGGCCTTATAGAGTATAGAAATGCTCTCACTGAAGCTCGCTCAGCATATCTGGCCTCGCTGATCGAGAATAATAAGTATAATCCTAGAGTTCTGTTTAATGTGATTTCCCAAATCACACAAAATCAGGCAGGTAATGAACCAGAAATCCCAGCAACTCTCACCAGTGAAGTTTTTATGGACTTTGATATTTGTTGTCTAATATTGATAATATTAGACAACAAATTCAACCCACAGTATCAAATTCAAATCCAGCTTTGCTGCCATCTGACTTGGCTGATATAGAACAAAACACAGCTGTAGAAAAGAGTCTGGAAACCTTTCACCCCCTCCCACAGCTGGAGCTAGAGAAGATTATCTCCTCTGCAAATTGCACAACCTGCACACTCGATGCAATTCCATCAAAATTACTCAAAGAAGTACTGCCAGTTATTATAAACCCTATCTCAACTATTGTAAACTCATCCCTTAGTCTGGGCCATGTACCCAAAGCTTTTAAACTAGCAGTTATCAAACCCCTGATCAAGAAACCAAATCTTGATGTCGCCGTTTTGTCCAATTACAGGCCTGTTTCTAACTTACCGTTTATATCTAAGATCTTAGAAAAAGCTGTGTCCCAACAACTTAGTTCATATCTACACAAGAACCATATATATGAAAAATTCCAGTCTGGATTCAGGCCACACCATAGCACTGAGACGGCTCTAGTTAAGATAACTAATGATCTTCTTCTTGCCTCTGATCAAGGTTACATATCTCTCTTAGTGCTACTTGACCTCAGCGCGGCTTTCGATACAATAGACCACAATATTCTCCTAGAAAGGTTAGAAAACATGGTTGGAGTCACAGGGACGGCCCTATCATGGTTCAGATCTTACCTATCAGAACGTTATCAGTTTGTTAGGGTAAACAATTTATATTCCAATTATTCAAAAGTGAGATTTGGAATTCCGCAGGGGTCTATATTAGGACCATTACTATTTACACTATACATGTTACCGTTAGGCACAGTTATAAGTAATCATGGCGTAAACTTTCATTGTTATGCAGACGATACTCAACTGTACATATCAGCCAAGCCTGATGACCAACACAGGTTAAAGAAAATGGAGGACTGTGTAAAAGACGTGAAAGGCTGGATGTCACGTAACTTCCTCCTATTAAACAGTAACAAAACGGAGGTTCTCCTTCTGGGTCCAAAATTAGCAAGAAGTAAATCACCAGATTTAATTTTAAATCTCGCCGACTTTCCAGCCACACCTGGCTCAGCAGCAAAAAATCTCGGCGTTATAATAGATTCAGATTTATCATTCGATCAACACACAGGCGGCATCACTAGGACAGCTTTTCTACATCTTCGCAACATCGCCAAGATCAGAAATGCCCTGTCCCTGCGTGATGCAGAAACACTAGTACACGCCTTTATTACTTCTAGGCTAGACTACTGTAACGCACTACTGTCAGGATGCACGAGCAGGAATTTAAACAAACTCCAACTAGTCCAAAACGCCGCAGCCAGGGTCCTCACTAAAACTAGAAAATTTGAGCATATTAGTCCAGCGCTATCATCACTTCATTGGCTACCTATTAAATTCCGTATTGATTATAAAATCCTTTTACTGACTTATAAAGCCCTACATGGTCTTGCTCCTGAATACCTGCAAGACCTTATTTCTCATTATGAGCCATCACGACCACTCAGATCCCAGAGCGCTGGCTTATTAATAGTTCCTAGAATTCAGAAGGTTTCATCTGGGGGAAGAGCTTTTTCTTATAAAGCCCCCAAACTCTGGAATGATCTTCCAGAAACTGTTCGGGACTCAGACACAGTCTCAATCTTTAAGACTAGGCTGAAAACACACTTGTTCAGTTTAGCTTTTGGTAGGTAATGTTCCCCCCTAGATAAAGGCAGCAGATCCAGGGGTCCATGGACACAGGGAATTATAGTAAACTGAGACGCTGGTGCTGTCGTCCCGCTGCTCGCACGCGGTCACTCAGGTTTGTGGACGGTGGAGCGGAGGGATGCCAGACTGTCGCAGAGTGCTGCCGTGTCTGTGTGTCCTTCTGGTTCTCTCCTTTTAGTTAAGCTGTCATAGTCAGATCTGCCGGAGTCGTTAGCCACACTCTGTAAATGTTTACATTCCCTGTTTATATACAAACGGATAGAACAAAACTAATCCCATTTACCTGCTTTTTTTTCCGAGTATACAACTGCCCACATGTCCGGCTGGACACTGAAGGACGACTGACTGCCGAGCCCCCCTGCTACCCACTTCAGACCAGCTGCCCACGCCTACCACCATCCACCTTGGATGAGCTGCCCACCCTACCCTGATGTTCTCATAGACTCCTAGATATTCCTAATATCAATATTACTGCTGTTAATATTAGTAGTATAATCACTTGTAGGTAGTTTGACCAGAGGAGGATGGGTCCCCCCTGGTGAGCCTGGTTCCTCCCAAGGTTTCTTCCTCAGTTCTGAGGGAGTTTTTCCTTGCCACTGTTGCCCCTGGCTTGCCCACTGGGGGGTTTCTGAACATTCTGTACATTCTTTCAGTCCTGTGGAAACTTTGTCTTTTCTGAAATCCTGTAAAGCTGCTTTGTGACAACATCCGTTGTAAAAAGCGCTATACAAATAAATTTGATTTGATTTGATTTGATATAGAACCTCTCCAGAACCTTCAGATCCGCACTGTGGACTTTCCTCTTCAGCTCGTCTCACAGGTTTTCTATGGGGTTAAGCTCAGGGGACTGGGGTGGCCAACCTTGACTCTTCGTGGCATGCTTTGGGTCATTGTCCTGCTGGAAGATCCAAATATACACACACACACACACACACACACACACACACACACACAAAAATTCACACCCCTGATAATCAAGAGCAAAATGAGCTGTAAAAGGTATCCTTAATTACTTATTCCTTTTGATTTTTCATTCAAAATATTAGCAAAAATTTGATCTTTCTTCAAGGTTTAAAGTTAAAAACTAAATCTTGTCATGAATAAATATTTTTCTTAAACCTATGTGTGCAACAGTTATTGCCACTCCTAGAAATGCTTAAGAGTGTATTCTAGCTGAAGTATATTCTCATTTATATTTCATGGTTTAGTTTACCTGAGTGAACATTTAGACAGCCAGCCATGACTTCCTGATTCACTGGGGAATATATATGAAATGAAACAGAGTCCCGATTCTCTCAGTCGTCCATCGTTATGATAAAGACCAGACAAAACAGCAGTGATGTACAACAAAAGGTTGTTGAGCTGCACAAATCAGAAAATGGCTACAAGAAAAAAGTTAAAAAGTTAAACAGTTGAAAATGCTCATTCCCACTATCAGGGCTTAAAACGCTTAAAACAACTGAAGATATTAAGAATCTGCTAGGATGAGGATGCAGGTCTATACTGACCCCACACACAGTGAGGAGGATGGTTTGAATGAACAAAAAATCACAGGATCACAGATGGAGAATTACAGATATTAGTCACAATGTCTCCCAAAATACAATCAAACACCACCTACACTATACTGCCAAAAGTATTCACTTACCCATCCAAATAACTGAATAACTGTGTTCCAATCACTTCCGTGGTGTATAAAGCCGAGCCCCTAGGCCTGCAGACTGCTTCTACAGACATTAGTGAAAGAATGGGTCGCTCTCAGGAGCTCAGTGAATTCCAGTGTGGTACCATGATCGGATGCCATCAGTGCAGCAAGTCCAGTCGTGAAATTTCCTCACTATTAAATATTCCACAGTCAACTGTCAGTGGGATTATAACAAAGTGGAAGCGATTGGGTCAATCACTACAGACCTCCAAACTTCATTTGGCCTTCAGATCAGCTCAAGAACAGCGTAGAGAGCTTCATGGAATGGGTTTCCATGGCCGAGCAGCTGCATCCAAGCCTTACATCACCAAGTGCAATGCAAAGCATGTAATGCAGTGGAGTAAAGCGCCGCCGATCATCTGATGGACGAGTCTGGGTTTGGCGGTTGCCAGGAGACGGTACTTGTCTGACTGCACTGTGCCAAGGGTAAAGTTTGGTGGAGGGGGGATCATGGTGTGGGGTTGTTTTTCAGGAGTTGGGCTCGGCCCCTTAGTTCCAGTGAAAGAAACTCGATGCTTCAGCACCAAGAGATTTTGGACAATTTCATGCTCCCAACTTTGTGGGAACAGTTTGGGGACGGCCCCTTCCTGTTCCAACATGACTGCACACCAGTGCACAAAGCAGGTCCATAAAGACGTGGATGAGCAGGTTTGGTGTAGAAGAACTTGACTGGCCTGCACAGAGTCTTGACCTCAACCTGATAGAACACCTTTGGGATGAATTAGAGCGGAGACTGTGAGCCAGGCCTTCCCATCCAACATCAGTGTCTGACCTCACAAATGTGCTTCTGGAAGAACGGTCAGAAATTCCCATAAACACACTCCTAACCCTTGTGGAAAGCATTCCCAGAAGAGTTGAAGCTGTTATAGCTGCAACAGGTGGGCCAACATCATATTAAACCCTATGGATTAAGAAAGAGATCTCACTCAATTTCATATGCGTGTGATGGCAGCAAATACTTTTGGCAATATAATGTATATAACCACAAGTTGTTTGAAAAGGAGGGGGGCTGCCAGAAGAAAGTGTCTACTATCAATGACCAACAGATTCAAACTCAAATGTTCTTGGGTCAGATGAGACCCAAATAGAGGATTTTGGCTACAAACCCCAGAGGTGAGTTTGGTGTGGACACAAAAATAGCCATGCAGAAAAGTACCTCATCCCCACTGTGAAGTATGGTGGTGGAGCTTTGGTGTTGGCTGTTTTTCCTTCAAAGGCCCTGGACAGTGTATTTGGAGATATGGTATCACAGACTCCATCAAGTACAAGAAAAAATAAAATCAAAACCTGACAGGAAGCTTAAACTGGGCCATAGTTTGGATCTTCCAGCAGGACAATGACCCAAAGCATGCCACGAAGAGTCAAGGTTGGCCACCCCAGTCCCCTGACCTTAACCCCATAGAAAACCTGTGAGACGAGCTGAAGAGGAAAGTCCACAGTGCGGATCTGAAGGTTCTGGAGAGGTTCTATATGGAGGAATGGTCTCAGGTCCTTTGCCATGTGCTCTTCAGTCTCATTAAGCATTACAGGAGGAGACTCAGAGCTGTTATCTTTGTAAAGGGAGCCTACATAGGCTCCTGACTGTAGTTCAGATATGTTCCAATTAATAGCATTTTTATTGCTGCGCAATAATGTTTAAAACTAAGTCAGCATTTATTAAACAAAAAGGAAAGAAAAGCTGCATCTATGAACACCTTCTGAATGTTTCTGGGGTTTTTTTGAGAAAAAGAATCTCTGATCCTAACAAAATAAAGCAGCCACAGCCACAGATCTGCTAGACATTGTTCAAGGCCTTCTAATACTATTGATAAGTCTACTGTTGTGATAAACATATGACCAGGTATAAAAAGAATGTAAAAAATCTGTAATGCAACAAATGGAGTCTTTACGTTATTTGGCAGATGCTCTTATCCAGAGCGACTTACAACTTGATCATTTTACACAGGGAGGCCAAGGTGGGGTTAGGAGTCTTGCCCAAGGACTCTTATTGGTATAGTGTAGGGTGTTTACCCAGGTGGGGATTGAACCCCAGTCTACAGCGTAGAAGGCAGAGGTGTTAACCTCTATACTAACCAACCACACCATCTTACCACCAACACTTTTACCTAGTGTTGTTCCCAATTTCTGTGTGATCAATTTCACCTGCTACCTGGGTCTCCCCCTTATCATACCAGGCTGGAAAGGTGAAGGCAACAGGGTTGTCAGCTTAGTCAAGTGACGTCAGCCACTACATCTTTTCAAACGCAACAATTACTGGACAGGAGAACATCGGAGCCACGGTACGTCTGGTCACCCTACAGATGACTGGCCCCACCTATAAAAATAAGTGACACCATCCATGATGTAATGTTCACTGCCAGCAACTTCCTATATCTGGGACTGGCTCCTGGGAGAAGAAGTCAGGCATGTGGGAAATCCTAAATGTGGGGCACGGAAACGAGACAGGCGTTGAAAATGCAAGCTTGATCCCCTGGTAATTACAGCAAGTGCAGAAGTAATATGTGACACTAGGGAGAGAACAAAGTGAGAGAGAGAGATAAAGAGAGAGAGAGAGAGAGAGAGAGAGAGAGAGAGAGAGAGAGAGAGAGAGAGAGAGAGAGAGTATCCCTAAAAATAAACATCTTCCCATCACTTGAGTGTCTTTGAAAGTCTGTAAATAATGAGATATTGGAGACATCAATGTTCAAATACTAGGGATGCACTGATATGCAATTTCTGGGCCAGTAACGATAAACAATAATAACCAATAATTTTGCACTTCAAAACAAGTTCACACTACAGTCCATATATGAAGTGCTGTGAGGCCGATCCTATCCATAACTACAGGTTGAGTAGCCTCTGATTCAATATTTGAGGCACATTTCTCTAATACCTCTTTTCAGCACAGCAGACAATGTGTTGGTAATGAGAAACAAGAAAAAGACTTCCAGTGAGAACCTGAAAGGAAGAGTTGAAACGGGATGGTCAGTGCGTGGTGGGTCAGAAATTATTTTCTCTGCATGACTCCTAGTTCTGGAGGTGTGAAGTTTAAGCTGGGTACATTAAAAACAGTCTTTTCTACAGATCTAATGCAGTTTATTAGCTATTGAGGTGTTGACAGACTATGTGGCCACTGTGTGGAACTGAATCAGCTCTTAAACATCTTCAACTGGCACAGGAAGTATCTTCTGCAGGACTTTCTTAGCAATTGAGTTCATTGGATATCCTACTTCAGGTCCCTGATGACCGTAGTTCCTAGGAAAAGCCATCGCAGTCTTGACGAGGCTTCGGAAATCCAGTGTCCTCTCCACTGTTTTGAGTCTGTTCATATTGTTGTGATCTCACCTAAGGACCAGCTGTTCAATTGACCACCGTAAGCAGACTAATCCCCATATCACTGTAGTGTCATCTGCAAGTTTCGGGATTTTGACAGAGAGGTCAATGGAGGACCAGACATTAGTGAACAGTGAAAAGAGCAGTCCTTGGCAAGGAGCAAGTACTCATTGAGTGTCTTACTTGTTGCTCCCTACCTGTGAGCAAGTTGGTGGTCCATTGGCAGGTAGAGGCAGAAAACCAAGCTGTCTAAGTCCAAGTCTAAGAACAAGATTAAGCTTAGGTCTTTGTGTGGCCATGGTGCTGTAGTAGCTGACTCTGAGTCAAGATCTTTACAGATTTTCAGTGCAGTATGGGTGACTGTGTGGGCAGTACAGTTTGGAGAAGGAGTGCTGAGGTTTGTGTCTTGGCTCATATGGCTTTGAACAGGAGCTGAAGAAGTGTATGATTCTGTGCATTTGAAAACTGTAGCACAGGGTTCCTGGAGATCTACCATCCTGGAGAGTTCAGATCCAACACACCTGGCTCTCTTATTCAGATGCTCTTGAGGGCCTTCATTAACTGGATCAGGTGTGTTTGAGTAGAGGTGGAACTAAGCTGTGCAGAGTGGTAGATCTCTAGGTCCAGGATTGGGCACCCTTGCTGTATCATCAAATCATCAAATCAAATTTATTTGTAGTGCTTTTTACAATGGATGTTGTCACAAAGCAGCTTCAAAGAATTCCAGAAAAGAAAGAGTTTTAACAAGAATGTAAAAACCCCCTGGTGAGCAAGCCAGGCAAGGAAAAACTCCCTCAGAACTGAGGAAGAAACCTTGGGAGGAACCAGGCTCACCACCTACAAGTGATTATACTACTAATATTAATAGCAGTAGTATTATTAGTAGTAATAGCTAGGAGTCTATGAAAACATCAGTGTAGGGTGGGCAGCTAGTCCAAGGCAGGTAGCAGTAGCTGGGGTGTGGGCAGCTGGTCTGAAGTGGGCAGGAGGAGGGCTTGACAGTCAGTCGTCCTTCAGTGTCCGGCCAGACATGTGGGTAGTTGTATACTCTGAAAAAAGACAGGGAGGGGGAATTAGTTTTATTCTGTCTGTTTGTACGTAAAACAGGGAATGTTAACATTTCCAGAGTGTGGCTAGCGACTCCGGCAGATCTGACTATGACAGCTTAACTAACAGGAGAGAACCAGAAGGACACACAGACACGGCAGCACTCTGCGACAGTCTGGCATCCCTCCGCTCCACCGTCCACAAACCTGAGTGACCGCGTGCGAGCAGCGGGACGACAGCACCAGCGTCTCAGTTTACTATAATTCCCTGTGTCCATGGACCCCTGGATCTGCTGCCTTTATCTAGGGGGAACATTACCTACCAAAAGCTAAACTGAACAAGTGAGCTTTCAGCCTAGTTTTGAAGATTGAGACTGTGTCTGAGTCCCGAACAGTTTCTGGAAGATCATTCCAGAGTTTGGGGGCTGTATAAGAAAAGGCTCTTCTTCCAGCTGCAGCCTTATGACTTCTGGGAACTATTAATAAGCCAGCGCTCTGGGATCTGAATAGTTGTGATGGCTCATAATGGGAAATAAGGTCTTGCAGGTACTCAGGAGCGAGTCCATGTAGGGCTTTATAAGTCAATAAAAGAATTTTATAATCAATACGGAATTTAACAGGCAGCCAATGAAGTGATGATAGCACTGGACTGATATGATCAGATGTTCTAGTTTTAGTGAGGACCCTAGCTGCGGCGTTTTGGACTAGTTGGAGTTTGCTTAGACTCCTGCTCGTGCATCCTGACAGTAGCGCGTTACAGTAGTCTAGCCTAGAAGTAATAAAGGCGTGTACTAGTGTTTCTGCATCACGCAGGGACAGGGCATTTCTTATCCTGGCAATTTTGCGAAGAGGTAAAAAAGCTGTCCTGGTGATGCCGCCTGTGTGTTGATCGAATGATAAATCTAAATCAATTATGATGCCAGGATTTTTTGCTGCTGAACCAGGTGTGGCTGGAAAGTCGGCGAGATTTAAAATTAAATCTGGTAGTTTATTTCTTGCCAAATTTGGACCCAGGAGAACCTCTGTTCTGTTACTGTTTAGTAGGAGGAGGTTCCTTAACATCCAGCATTTCACGTCTTTTACACAGTCCTATTTTTTTGCTATAGTAGTATGCATTCAGCTCTATTGTATTAGACTGGGCTAAATTTCTTTTTTCAGTTTTAACAACTCTTTTCAGTTCATGTGTGTGCACAGCGTGGCGTTATCTGTTTGGCAAGGCTGACCTAAAAAAGACAGAGAGAAATCATCATAGATCACGAGACAAAAACGATAGTGTATAGAATCTAAATTCTGACACTACTGCTATCATCCTGATGTAAGCCTAGTTTTAATTTGTACTTTAGGCTACACACGCCTCAGTGTAAAATAACCTAAAATAGGGTGCTAACGTATCTATTTTAATTACCAGCTGTAATTTTTCCCATTTACAATATAATACAATATATTGGCCATTAATTGTGAATCCCTTATAAATACCGACATATAAGAAATTCTAAAAGGGTTATTTAATATTTCTCCTCTGTCTCTTACTCTCTCTCTGGCCCACTCTTTTTCTCTGTCTGCACTGCCAACAACCATGCAAGCTAATGACTCACTAGTCATACATTCATATTATTGTCTCACAGCTCTAGAGCTTTCCACAAAAATAACCGCCCTCCCAAACAACACACACAAACAGCTCATCCTTTCAACAGCATCGGACAAGCTAACGACCCCCTCCCTCATCCATGTTCATCTAGATAGCTTTTGCTGGGCGAGCACATGAGATAAACATTTATCGATTTTGCAACATCCTGTCTTCGCATAAGAGACACTCTACGGTTTCGATGGGAGAAATTGTATGCATTACAGGAAGGCCGGTGACTAACGTCTGCCAGAGCTCCAGTGAAAGCTGAGCTCCCCCCTCCACTCTCCACCCCCCCCCGGAGAGTGCCGGATGGTGTGCGTCCACACACATACACCCTTTCATTAGATGTGAGAGACAAGCCACACTCAATTTTTGTGAATTGCAGCATGTCTCCATATGAATCAAAGCAGGCCAGACGGAATAGGAGCCAAGGTGACCGGCCTAATTGGATGCTGTCATCCGATGAGATAAGGTCACATCTCCAGTAGAGCTTGGTGATAATCTGGTATCAACATGGAAAAGAAATACATGTAAAATGTGTTTATCAAATACGTATGAAAATGGCCCAAAAATGTTTTTCGCTTAATGTACTTTTTACAATGTCTGTGACATGTATCTTACATCTAAAATAAATACATGCCCATGCACTGCTCGACCCGCTGCCTCAACCCTCACGTCCCATTGCAATGCCTCTGAGGTTGAATCCGTGCCGCTAGGCATGAGGCGAGGCCCAGGAGGCACTGCAGGTGTTCAACTGCAGGACTTATGCTGTCCTCATCCCACCTCTCACTGCTGCCTGCCACTGTTCTGGGAACAAGTAGCCTGCATTTGTTTCAGCACAGGTTCATTTAGGCTCACTGAAACCTCAATAGCAGCTGTTAATCTAAGGAACTTTTGCTCCATGTTTGCTAGAAACTACTTTTAGCCTAGTGAGAAAGCCTGATGTTTACACACTTCCTACTCATGTTCATAGATCTTCCCGTTCTTTACGAGTGCTGACGTTTAGCGCCACTGCTTAGTTTTGAGTATTTTCTCATAACAATAATACATAAAATTGTACAATTTATTGTTATAATAACACATTTAACGGCAGTTTAGTTGAGCTGTAAAAGCATGTAGCGAGTGGTTGAACTCATACAGGCTACAGTCAATGAGGCTATGAGATGACTGTCTACTGCTGAGGCATTTGTAAATGCAGCACCAGCAGCTCACACCAGAATGCTGCAGTAGCCCTGGGGCAGTCGTGGGCTGGAGGTTAGGGAACGGGCCTGTGGCCGGAAGGTTGCTGGTTCGATCCCCAGCGTCGACAGTCCGTGACTGAGGTGTCCTTGAGCAAGACACCTAACCCCCAACTGCTCCCCGGGTGCCGTGGATAGGGCTGCCCACTGCTCTGGGCGTGTGTGTGTGTGTATTCACTAGTGTGTATGTGGTGTTTCACTTCACGGATGGGTTAAATGCAGAGGTGGGATTAAAAAAAGTATCACTTAACATAAAGCTTTCCGTTTTCTTCCCAACTTTCATTTTTCCTCTGATTTATTTGTCAACATCGTGGTATTTTTCTGAAGTATTTATTGAAATCATTTTCTCCATATCATGCAGCTCCAGCAGTAGCAGGACTTATTCATCACTCATTTATACTAGCTGTTGGCTGAAAAAAAAAACAGTTATTAACGGCGTTTCCTCATAGTTATTGTCTCATTTTTAAATGTATTTTGCTGAAATATATATTGCAATAAACTTTAATAACAAAAAAAAATATGCAGTTCTAGCCTCAATTGCATACATCAAATACATCATACAGAAACGGTGTGATGACAAAGTCAACAGGTAACAGACGATGTGGGTGTTATGCCCCAAGCCTTGGGCTTCACGTTGCTCAGTATTTGGGCAGTCTGATGGAACAAGGAGGGGGGAAGGTTTTTCCATATTCCAGTTCAGTGGCTTTGTAAAGATTAACTTTAGTTACTGTTGGATGGCCATCAGGCATTCATATGAGCCCACAGTATCCACAGTTTGAAATATGTTTATGTTCAATTAGTAAAAAATTGCAGTTTATTGAGAAACATAATAGCCTAATCGTTGTGGGCTACCGGAAAATATACAGCAGGGCAAAATAATATGATAATCACCCCAGCGCTTCTTCTCGTCTGCTTGAAAAATTACAATCGTGTGTTGTGACAGACATTGGCGATGAGGTTATAATAACGAGCCGCCACATCATCTTGGGTTGAGCTGCGTGATTCTGACAATTTAAAATATCCCATCTGCCGAACTGTCTGAATGTAGTGGCTGTTCCATAACACGCGGGATGAGATGGGATTTGCTTCAATGACTTTCCTGTGTATAAAACAATTATCCATGGGTCATGGATGTTTTTAGGTTACCCAAGAGGTGTTTATGTCTCTCTTTGGAATGTTCTTGTGTGTGAGCTTGGCAGGCTCTGAGAAGAGCCTTCCACTGATGGCTTTAGACAGGGAGTATCCGGGCTAGCATTGCCCAGCCCTGGTCTTGCAGCCGGTCAGCCCCACTCGGTCACCAATTTGAACCATATTAAGGTCTAGAAACCTTATTAATGAGCCGAGTTGAATGAGGAGGATCGAAAACACTAAGCTGTGCAAGGCTGGGCGAACGCAGCAGAAGCACCGTGAAGCACTCATCTGTACCATCAGTCTCAGCATGGTCTTCAAGTGCTGGGTCGAGTTACATGGAACTACGTCACCAATCATAATCGTATGGTAATGTAGGCTATTTCAGGAGAGCAGTCTGGGCTCAGAAAGAAAGCTTTTAGAGTAGTTTATTCAGCTTTCCCCTGTGCAACTGATTGCTGACTTGCTTGCTTGTGAGTGACCCACGTCCCTCTTGTGGGAGAGAGAGAGAGAGAGAGAGAGAGAGAGAGAGAGAGGGGTGGAGAGGTGGTGGTGGTGGTGGGGGGGTTCTGACAAGCCGGCTTCTGAATGAAACACGAGCACTAGCTAGTCTAAAGGAGGGATGAGCTCTATCAGTGTCCACTAACTACACCCGACCACATTTCCGACGAAAACTGAAGGACAAGCCAAAGAATCGCTACTTACCGCGTCCCCCTTTCTTCGTGGGAGAGCGAGGGTCTAAAGTTCTCTCCAAAAAAATGAGCGCTTTGGAAGAAGACCTCGCCAAGATTCTCCTGCTGAAGGAGGAGAGGATCCGGGAGATGGAGATGAGGCTTGCCGAAAAGGAGGACGAGATAGCCGAGCTGAAGAGAAAGCTGCACAAGTGCCAGTCGGTGCTGCCCAGCGCTTCCATGATGGGACCCAGGACGAGGAGGGCTCAGGGCATTTCAGCAGAGCCCCAGCCCTTCACCTCCTTCCACCAGCTGACCAGCGAGGCGCTTCGGAAACACGCCAAGACCGTCAGGCAAGTCCAAGCTGCTCCACATTCTTCTGGTCCTGAGTTTATGTGCGGTGTTTTGCAGCTAATCCGAGGTAAAGTGCACTACAAAGCGTCAATCTCCTGGATTTCAGCTTCAAACCTGGTTTCAGTCACAAACTGGAAGCTGCATCTCTCGACCAGTGAAACTGGAGCAGTGACAGGTGCTGGTGTAGAACTGCTGACCGGACCGGTCATTTTTAAAGTAAAGCAGCGATTTGGTCTTAAATTCGACCAAGTGTGACAGACAAACCTGTATTTTTTTTAAAGACTGAGCTTTTATCTGTGGGTTTTGAGAACGACAAGCAAGTATTTTCAAAGAATGTGTCTGAACGTGTAACTGAAACCTGCATTAACCTGCTGACGGCTCGACAGGGCTGGGCAATATGACAGGGGCTGAATTGTATCGTGATGAATTACGTCACAATATATTTTCTGAGCCTATCGTGCTTAAAGAACATTGACCAAATGCATATTTCACTAAAAACAGCGCGTAATTGGTCCATTTTGGATGTAGCGCAGCACAACGTGTGAAACGTCGACTTAAGGTTAACGTCATATTAAAAATGTTTTAATATCTTTTTTATTTGTGGATTTACACAAATGTATTATTATGGTCATTTATATATATTCCACATTTTACCTAACCAGAACTTTAATTTAAAAAAAAAATGCACGTACATACACAAACGTACATGCATGCATATACACACACACACACACACACACACACACACACACACACACACACACACATATATATATATATATATATATATATATATATATATATATATATACAAAAATAAAAATAAATACATAAAAATAAACAAAAAACCACAAGTACATATCTTCATGGTATTGACTGGGTCAGGAAAAGCTTCCACCATATTAAAAGTTTTTTGATAGCGTTTTAAATGTGGCACTGCTGGGGCATTCTGTCCATTCCGGCTTATCAAATTTCGGAAAACTAAGAGTTGTGTTATTGTGAAAATGTCTTCAAGTATTGTGACATTGTGTATTTGCCGTACTCACATACTGTCAGTACAAACTAGAAGATAAATGAGTCGAGTAATTAGATCAATTATCCCATTTACAGTGACCGTTTCCACTTTTCTCTTACCAAAGTTAGTAGTAGCAAGTCAACCGATTGCAGTCCAACGTTGATTCAACTCATACAACGTTTTGCTTAATTAAAACGGGAATGCGCAAAAGGTGCAAATGCACACAGATTGCAGATGGGTGCTCTTTTAGATGTGAAAGCAGTCTTTGTCCACTGCAGCCCTTGTCTGCTACCCTCCTCGTGCACACACTCACACACACACACACACACACACACACACACACACACACACACCCTAGTCCTGGATCCTAACCTTGCTGAATATTTGATGTCAGCTGTTAAATATTTAATGTCAGAGGAACTTGCTACCATATTTAGGGTGCAATTAGACGTGAACATGTTGAGCCTTTACAGCAGCCTTATAATGAACTTGGGCTTTCAGTTAATAAATGCCTTTATTAATTTATCTTGGAGCTTCTTCCATCATGTCTTATGTATTTAGTGTAACTCTCTATCAGTGACAGGACTGTGAATGAGTTGGTCAGTCCTGTTTTCTGTTATCTGTGTTCTGTGTTCACATCAGATGATATGAAAGAATTTTCATATTTCTTCCACTAGGTGTCACCAAAATGCTGCAATCCAAGATGTTGCAGAGTCCATTGTGAAGGCCTTACAAACACCACAATGTATTTCACAAACGAGCACAAAAAGACTTCCATTTGACACTACATTGACATTTAGTGCAGAGCCATGGAGATAAGATAACGTTTATTTTTTTGTTCAGCAACTGAGGGGTGTATGGGATCCCTAGTGCTCTCACAGTGGTCACTATGTGTTTTAAAGGTTTTAAATGATCAAGCTTTTCGACTTTTCGAAGCTGGTCTTAGCAGAGCTGTGCTCATTCGGGTCTTGTTCTAGCTATGGTTTCATATACCCCCAAAAAACGTAACATACGGAAAATATACTCTATCATTGCTGTTGGGCCAAAACCTTCTTTCTTCATTTTTGTCCCATTTTTGTCTGGTACTTTGGTAAATTAGTTGGAAATTTTTCGATATACTCTCATCTGACTCACAACACACTTATAATAGAAGCCAAAGGGCAGGTGCCGAGGCAGATTTCTATCGCCTTCTGAGTTAACCGTGTTTTCCGTGAACAAATCATCTGTTCTTTTACTAATTACAGGGAAACATCTAGACATTATCAGCTATAGTAACTGAGCGTATGACACAGATGAAGCAGATAGAGACATGGAGACTAGTTTGAATATACACAAAGAATTCCTTTAAGTTTTGGACTATATTAAGTGATACTTCTTTAATCCCACAAACAGGGAAATTCCACCTGGAATGTAACCCATCCATGAAGTGAAACACCACATACACACTAGTGAGCACACACATTAGGGGGCAGTGAGCAGACTTGCCCGGAACGGTGGGCAGCCCTATCCACGGCGCCCGGGGAGCAGTTGGGGGTTAGGTGTCTTGCTCAAGGACACTCAGTCATGGACTGTCGGCACTGGGGATCAAACCGGCAACCTTCCGGTTACAGGGCCTAACTTCCCTAACCTCCAGCCCACGACTGCCCCCAATTGCCAGCTTGTTGCAGTATGTTGCAGCTCAGGCTTTTGTCTCATACGCTCGCTCTGGGTCTCTCTAGCCCAGAAATTGCTCATAGGGCTACTTGAGTGGCATTGGTTCAGTGAAAACTGTCAGTATAAGCAGTCCCATTTTACAAGTAAACAGATCCTAGTCAGTGAAGAAAAGAGGTTGTGTTTGAATAGACAACCCTGCGCTTTTGACAGACTCTGCCTCCCACTCCTGGCCCTGCATGTTCCAATTTAGATCTCCCTATATAATCAACAAGCTCCTTGAAAAGCACTTGAGCATGGAAAGTGTGTTATCTTGCTCGGACAGATAAAAGGCTCTTGGGCTGCCAGTGGCCTGCGCCCCCGCGTGGCTCACACAGCGCCGGCCCTCCCTACATTAGCATCACATTTCTCACACACTCGGCTCTTCGAGACACTTTGATGTGCGCGTGTGTCTTGTAAGTCTTCGGCGAGGACAGCAGAGCCACTTAATTGGGCCTGTTGTCCATGATAAATGATACAGATTCAAATTTGCCTCTAGTGGAGCTCTGATGGACATGAGATAAAAGAGACTGTCTAGATACTGAAAATGAAAAAAATGGATTAAGAAGATAAAAGTAGTTTCTTAAGACCAAGATAAATCAATATAACGTAATATAACGTAGTACTGGATTGGATTGCTTTCAGTGCAGTCCCTATTAACTGCAGTGACTTGTCTTACTCTTATGTGACCTCAAGAGGGAGTCTTTGGACCTTTTTTCAGAGTATGTGTGGCGAGTTGAAGTTGCCCACTAGACGTTGGCACTTCCTTAGGCGCTATGAGACTAATGCTCCAAATGGACCGTATGCTATGCATTAGTGTTATACATTAGTTAGCATATCCCTACTGTTGCATGTAAATTTCATGATGAACGGACTAAAATAAATAGTCCTCTCTGTGTGGAGTCTGCATGTTCTCCCTGTGTCTGCGTGGGTTTCCTCCGGGTTCTCCGGTTTCCTCCCATGGTCCAAAGACATGCATTCCGGCCGATTGGACGTGCTGAATTGCCCCTGGGTGTGAGTGACTGTCTGTGTCTGTCTGGCTGCCCTGCGATGGACTGGCGACCCGTCCAGGGTGTATCCTGCCTTCCGCCCAATGACTACTGAGATAGGCTCCAGCATCCCCCCGCGACCCTTACGGAGAAGCGGCTTAGAAAATGGATGGATGGATGGATGGACTTGGAAAACATCTGGTTCCATCGACTTACATTAAAATAAAGTAGGTTTTTTTCCTTCTCCTGTAAAGTTACCGTTTTGGAGACACAAGGTTTTCATCTGACAACAGCGGCATGCACACATGATGCTTAAATCATCAAACACATGCCTCAAACCACATTGAGAAGTCTCAAGTAGATTTGATAAAGTGTTTTTTTTTCGTAGTATGTCATATAGAGTGCGAGACCACATGAGCAATCCTATTGTCGTTTATAGCTGCATTAGATTTGTAGCTCCAGTACACATAGAAACCACTCTGTTAAATGTATCTCTGCTGTATGTTGGATGATTCTACTGAACTGTAGGTCATCCTAGCTTCAGTACGTGGCATTTTAAACAACCCCAACCAGAAAATGATGTGTCCAACCGCATTGATGTACCACGATGAAGGCTGTAGTCATCGTTATTTGAAGTGCATTTCTTAGGGTTAAAGATGACTGTGACCCTGTCACTGTGAACGTGCCTGGTTTCTAGTCCATAGCATTCTTGATCCTTGTTAGAGACCGTTCGGACTCCTTGTCTGGTTAGGGTCGTGCGGGTAGAGCAGCATGTTGCGGTCAGGGATGTCGAGGGCTTGGCCTGCCATACGCTGAAAGGCACTTTTGTGTTCTTGATCTTTCTTGGTCTTTATGAGACAAAATACAACCGCATTAATCTTATGCCACATGTCTAGTAATGGAGGGCCTGGGTTCAGTTCCCCAGCCGGGTGACCGGGGTCCTCTCTGTGTGGAGTTTGCATGTTCTCTCGGTGTCTGTGTGGGTTTCCTCTGGTTTCCTCCCACGGGCCAAAGACATGCCAAATTGCCCCTGGGTGTGAGTGTGTGAGTGACTGTCTGTGTCTATCTGCCCTGCGATGCACTGGCGGCCCGTCCAGGGTGCATCCTGCCTTCCGCCCGATGACCGTTGGGATAGGCTCCAGCAACCCCCCCCCGTGACCCTGAGGGAGAAGTGGCTTGGATGTAATGGATGGAATGAACACTGAAGGCCTCTCTTTGGCAGTGCAACCCCTGTAGAAGGCTGTGGGGCAGATATTTGAGTCCAAATGCAAGTCAAAGCGATGATTCTGCTCATCCATGATGAGAACTGAAAGCAGCATCATTTGTACCAGATGTAGCTTTGAATAACTGAAGAGCCGCTAAAGTCGTAGATTCTCTGACGTACCGTAGCATCAGTCAGATGATAATCACGTTCCTCACAGACTCTAACTTATGTGCATTGAATAGAAACGTACTCACTGGTGGTGAACAGAACCTTTTTATTTAATATCCATGCCTTGTGACCTTTTTTATGGAATGCTGATATTGATTAGGGGGCAGTCGTAGGCTGGAGGTCAGGGAACTGGCCCTGTGACCAGAAGGTTGCCGGTTCGATCCCCAGTGCTGACGGTCCATGACTGAGGTGTCCTTGAGCAAGACACCTAACCCCCAATCGCTGCCCGGGTGCCGTGGATAGGGCTGCCCACCGTTCCGGGCAAGTGTGCTCACTGCCCCCTAGTGTGTGTGTATTCACTAGTGTGTATGTGGTGTTTCACTGCACTGATGGGTTAAATGCGGAGGTGGAATTTCCCCGTTTGTGGGATTAAAAAAGTATCACTTAACTTGATAAAATAATAAGTGATATAAAATAAGTTGTACACTAGATTAACCTCACAATGCCATGCATGTACCTCTCTGCATGTATCCACGAATGGATTAAAAAAGTGTTTTAGAGCAAAATCTGATCTTAAACAATTCTAAAGCAACATCATGCCGCAGATTTGTAATCGTTGCGTGTAATGACTGCGTGAAGTGGATTTTAGAGTTGTTTTACCTCCGCTGTGAACAGTTCTTTCTCTAGCATGTTTTTTCTAGAATGGAGTATTTCACATCAAACCACACTGCTTCATGATTTAATGGTGCAAAAAAATGATTAAAACGGGAGTTTTATTCGAAGCCTTTCTTATCCGATGTTTATTCCTTTACTACTACCTTCATCATTCCCATTTGAGTCTTTCACTTTCCCTTCAGAAGTCATTGCTCAATTGCTTGTTAACACAAGTAGCTATTCAGCCAATCACACGGCTTCAACTCAACACATTCAGGCCTGTAGAGGTGGTCAAGACGACTTGCTGAAGTGCAGACCGAGCATCAGAACGGGGAAGAAAGGGGATTTAAGGGGCTTTGAACGTGGTGTGGTTGTTGGTGCCAGACGGGCTGGTCTGAGTATTTCAGAAACTGCTGATCTGCTGGGATTTTCACGCACAACCATCTCTAGGGTTCACAGAGAACGGTCCGAAAAAGAGGAAACATCCAGTGAGCGGTCAGTTGTGTGGACAAAAATGCCTTGTTGATGTGAGAGGTCAGAGGAGAATGGGCAGACTGGTTCCAGATGATAGAAAAGCAACAGGAGCTCAAATAATCAACCAAAATCTCTGAGGAACGTTTCCAACACCTTGTTGAAAGTATGACATGAAGAATTAAGACAGTTCTGAAGGTAAAAGGGGGTCCAGCCTTTCACTAGCAAGGGGTACCTAATAAAGTGGCTGATGAGTGTGTGGTCTAATAGGAGATCTAATGTACAATACATTATGTTTTTTTTTCTTTTAATATATGTGCACATTAAGAGCATGGAAATTTATTCCCACAACACGTAACGATGGGATTTTCTTCGTGTCAGCTGTTGCGAAGGGATTCTAGAGGGGAATTTTAACAGGTGTTCCAGACAGCTTTTCGCTTTTTTTTCCGCCTGTTTTGCGCAAAGCCCCGCCCTCCTGCTCCAGGATTGGCATGCTAGAACGGCGGTTTGCGCGTAAGCATGAACTCCTGGCCAATCGGAGCGCAAGGAGGGCGGGGCTTGTCCGAATCCGGGCGGGAAAAAAAGAATAAACCCACCGCGCTTGAGCTCGCCAACTTGTTACTCCGCTGCAGAGGCGAAGTGCCTCGGCATGCTCCAGCCGGCGGAGCCGCTCCGTGAGACGCTTGGCTCTTCCACCGCGATGCGTTTGGTTCTCTCGCGTGTTCCTCATCCTGTGGCCTTGAAGCGGGTCACGCTTTGTTAGAGCTGCTCTAGCGCCGTTTCTGTGAGAACGACAACGTGAAGTTCGGCGTAAAGTGGAAGCCATGGGCACTTTGCGTGACCTCCAGTACGCGCTGCAGGAGAAGATCGAGGAGCTGAGGCAGAGAGACGCGCTCATCGACGAGCTGGAGTTGGAACTGGACCAGAAGGACGAGCTCATCCAGAAGCTCCAGAATGAGCTGGACAAATACCGCTCCGTGATCCGGCCGGCAACTCAACAGGTCCACAAGCCCACCAGCGCGCTCCAGGAGCAGCAGAGGACCAAAAGGCAGGCCATTTCAGCCGAGCCAACAGCCCTGGACATCCAGGACCTCAGTCACGTTACGCTGCCCTTCTACCCAAAGAGTCCAGAGTAGGTCTCCTCAGAGTCTTGTGGTCGTTGTGTGTATTTTCTACGTCACCGTTTAGGCTTGTTCTGTGTTCATGCTGCTTATAAGACCTTATGACGACAGTTTATTCACCTCTCCCGAAAAACAGCTGCTCACAAACGAGTGGTTCAATAAACTGACATTAAACTTAAGCCCTATGTGTCGATACACACTTCAGTCTCTCCAGCATAACTTAACCTACATGTTAGTTCCACAGGAGTGAGTAAGTGGCTGAAGACTAAGGGTTAAACTGGAGTTTTAAGAGACTGGCACCATCCAAGAGTTAGACTGAAACATTCCATTGCATGTCACTGACCCAATAGCTGGTCACTGGGATGTTATTTGGACCGTAATGGCCTGTATGGTCCACAGCTCTGTGATGGGCCGCCACTTGAGTACAGATCTCCCCCGAGCATTATTTTCCAACTTGTTGCTTCTGCCTATGAACGCTGAGAGCAACAAGCAGCGCAGTTGTGCCGGAGAGCCGTTGATGGCATTGATTCTGTGTGATGCTGTAGCAGCACTCAGATGCTGATCAGTGCGTTGCATAAATACCATAAAGTAGGTGCCGTGCAGCCAGTCAGTGAATGTTAAAATGCTTTTAATTGAAAAAAAAAAACCTGACATATAAAAATGAGGCAAAAAGCAAACGGTCCAGGGAGTTGGAGGGGAAGCCTTTTTTCCTTCGATCTATTATCCGAAGCCTTTCTCACCTCCTGTCCGTTCATTCCTCTGCCTTCTTCATATCCTCGTCTTTCTCTGTCTGGTTGTGCATGTGGGCCTTTTGTCCATCTCGCTGAGTCTGCTTGACCTAGACATTTACCTCCGTCACAGACTGGATGGCGACCGAAGGCGTTATGCTTTTTGCCTCCGCGTTCTTTTGCATTTCATTCGTTCAGTTCACCATGAACACAGACAGTAGTCGGGAGAGCAGCTGTTAATATGGGCTCATTTGACTTCGATCCCACCTGACATGACATGCCTTGCTGCAGCGTAAACCACACCGTTAGGGGAATGCTCTCTTCAGCCACAGTAGATTGTAGGTCCATACTGTAATCACTGACGGCCATACAGAAATCTCCACTCTTTGTTAGGGTGCAAAAGTACCTGCTGTTAAATGTACGTCAGTTTCAAAAGTAAAAGTAACTTCTGTTGTGGTTAATCTGTGATGCTCTTTTGATGAACAGTTTCTATTAAGACTTTTGTGGCAGCAGGAGTTTGAAATAGGCCAACTTTTCTTCCGGGCGCTACAGAACCCTGACATGCACCGTTACACCAGTCTGACATCCTTTTGACACTAAAGCCAAAGTGGTAGCTGTACAGCCACGACTAGGATTCCAGCTTCTGCATTAATGCAGCCAGTCAACCTTTTGCCAAGCCCTGCTGCCTTGGTTATTGTTGCTACGTCTGACAAGCTGTTGAACGTGCCGTTTCAGCAGCGGAGTTTTCAGCGGTAAAGTGCTATTTAGCCCATCGTATTTGGACCAGCTCATCCAAAATTTCCGAAAGGAGTAGAAAAAGAGGTCTCCAGTGTGCGTCTTAAGGCTTCCTATGGTACAGCATCATCTTTCAGAAGCTAAACAGGGTTGAGGCGAAAACATATAGATACCGATCAAATAAGGGAGTTGGCCTGGAATTTGAAGAGCAGCACTGTTCCGGTTTAATCTGTGTCCTACACCTCTCATCATTTGCCTTCAGGTTTGGAAATGGATGAAAATTCACCCTCCCTCCAAACTCTTGGAATACTGTCAATCCGATTTAAAAAATTCCCCAAACAACAGTGTGGGAGATTGTTCAATTCCGAAAGCTTGACAGAGGTGCCCCAGCCTGGTTACAGTTGCTACACCATGACTTGACAATGGGAGGAGTTTAGTGAAAGGTGCGCTTTAGTTGGTTTGCATGCATCATGGTCTTTTGGATAAGTTAGAAAAAAACAGGTTATCGCTTCTTCAAAGTGTTGAATATTGATACATTAGCACAAAAAGTATCAGTTAAAAGACATTTTACTTTGAAATATAGTGGAGCGAAAGTACAGTTTTTACAAAATATAAGCACTTTAACAAAGTACATGTACTTAAAAAGTGTTTAAGTTCAGGAATAAAGTACATGGACTCCACCCCTGTTTGGAATTAGAAGGCATATGCGCAGAAACAGATGTCACGATAACACCAAAGAGTGATGTATTTTCCTACTTGTGATGTGCTTATTAAAAGATTGCACTAGTTAATGCAATTTAATTCGGAAGTGATGCAAAATAAAGGCTGAAATGCACTTTGAGGAAGAATGTGTGTCCGTGTGTGGCTTTGAACAGATAACACCGAGAAGCCGTTGTGCTCCTAATCCCCCAATATATCATATCAGTGTTTGTACAGAGTTGCTGCGTGACCAACGATTATCTATCTTTGAAACTATTTTTAAAAGCATGTGGGCTGGAAAAAATGAGAATTTGCTCCTCGGCTAGTGTCACAGCATCAGGTTGCTATGCCTGAAGCAGCATTGTGAACAGTTGCGGAGACAATTGTTTTGCAGCTTATCGAGGTTCCTCAGGGAATGGTCTCAGATGCAGGATGCACACAGGAACCCTGGGTTTTGCTCCGTTACATTTTGGCATTGACAGGTGTTGAATGTCCTTTGACTAACCTTCTCCTCTAGAGTGTGGCATTGAAATGACAGGAAAAAATGTGGAGTGGCTTAAATTAAAAACGAAGCCACTCTAGAATGGTACAATTTCTAGCTGGTGTGGCCTTGAGAAAATGAAAAAAACGTATATTGCATAGAATCCGACTCAAAATGATCCTATGCTGAAGCAGAAATGGGTCCTACTGCATGGCTTTCATTGAGTCATCCAAAGCAATCATCTCTGGACTTTGGGTGAGGGTATCGCTCTGTCTCCCTCTGTCCGAGGCCCTTGTAAAGGGTTTCTTTTTTTTCGGAATGTGTCCATCCTTGAGAGCATACTTTCTCCTTTTAAGGCAGTTGTTCAGAGTTGGGCTACCAGACCTTGCAGACGTAAATCTTTTTTAAACAAAAGAGTGAAGGGGAGGCTAAGAAATACACTATAAACTGCAGCCTGCAAAGAGACTGGATGGCCAAGCAGAGGAAGGTGATTGCAACATGTACTGACCTACAGTAGATGCCAGATTGTCTGAGGGTTATTCAGCCTGGGTTAACAAAGCCAGACTCCATCTGGCTAAATATCACATCAGCATTCCTCCAAGCAGGCTGCCAGGATGCTCTAATGATGTCCCCTCATATCAAAGGCTCTGATTCAATTTGAGGATCCTGACTAGAGGTGGCATTTCATCTGCTTTCGCTATGGTCATCCCCTTCAAAGCGGCTTTGGATAGCTTTGGATGGGGCTGGTCTTGAAACGCAGGCCACCAGCTGTGGCTTCCAGCTCAAAAGAGAAACTTTGGCGCGCTGCTCTGTCGGCTCCTCTGATGTCACTAATGAACAACAGCGCCTCCACGAAAGCCTAATGAAGTGCTAGTGTACCTTTTACTAGAGCTTGGTCCTGGTGCTTATTGAGAACTAATTGAGAATAACGTCTGCATCAAGTGTTTCATCCTGATTGAAGAGCGGCTGAAGTGCCGATTTTGATCAAATGGCTGATCTTGTTTTGGTGTATTAATTAAGGATTCTTTAGTTTAGTTGAGTCCTTTAATATAGAATATTGTTCAGTATTAATACCTGTATTGTAATATACGATACAGCCCCCCCCCAAGTACATTTCAATTATATTAAACTATATTCATACCATTCCAGGTTAGAAATACGTGGCTGACAGTTGCTCAATTTTTAGGATGTGCATAGTGTGACATACTGTTTACTTTCTTTAAGCTACTGTTTAATGTGTATGTTGTATGTGTTCTGTATTGAATTATGATTCAGGTTGATTTGACTAATTTTAGTATAATAATAAAAAAAAAAATAATAAAAAAAAACATGCCGTAAAAACGCAAAATACTGGAAATATAATATATATTAAATATAAAAAGGGGAAGATTCGGATGAAAATGGGCTGTTCGTCTTGAGAAACAACTGGAGATTTAAATGTAAAAAGCTTTGAATCTGTAGCCAAGAGTCCGAGAGGGCAGGAGAGCCTGTGTTTGCATCATTGTGTGATTTAGGGAGTCCGAACAAGTAGGTGGAAATTGATGACTTGATAATTAAATTGATAACTAAACTGGGAGATGTTTTTTGTAGGTGCATTTACAGAAGTAAACTATTGTGTGTTTTCTACTGGCAATGTTGCTTTTTTTTACATAATTCTATTATATTATTCTGTTATTCAGCTCCTTTCTCTTAGCTTTAGATTGTGGACGAGGTCTGTTTATGGCTTCTCAGTGGTGTTAATCAAAGAATCAGAACTATAGTTAGTATCAGATCCATTCAAATATGCCAGGATAGTCTCTGGTACTGATCCTTTTGACCAGATCAGGATGTCCCTACCATTAGTCTGCAAGTTAATTTCCTTACCTTTGTCTCTTTCTTGGTAGCTGTAGTTGGTAGCGCTGATGATTCATAATAAGAAGGGCGTGGGTTTGATTCCCCGGCCGGGCGACCTGGGGCCCTTTCCGTGTTGTCTGCGTGGGCTTCCTCCCACGGCCCAAAGACGTGTAGGTAGATACCCTATATTGCCCCTAGGTGTGTGTGAATGGACCGGAGACCTGTCCAGGGTGTATCCTGCCTTCTGCCCAGTGACCGCTGGGAGAGGCTCCAGCACCCCCGGTGACCTAGAAGGCTAAGCAATTTTGAAAATATGTGTGTCTTTTTCTCTTTGAAATGATCGTTTGCCAAGTACATGCTTAGAACATGTCAGACCTCAGGCTTTAAGCTTGGTGGCTCTGTAGAGCAGGAGAAGTGCCTCCTTGCACTGTATAACATACTGCTGCCTTTAAAAAACAGACAAAAATGTAGACAATACTGCTCTTTTATCTCTGGGAAATACTTTTGGCTACTTTTGGGTTAAGAGGCAAATAGTGCAAAAAAAGACCTCTGACTTTAAATGTTTGGCCGTAATCCAAGCGCCAAGTAGGTATCTCGGAATCTCAGAACAGAGGAGCCGAGCTAGACAAACGGGGAAAAAGTTGGGCACTTGCCTGGATGCAGAGTAGCTCCATAAATCACCAGTGAACACTCATTTAGGTCAGCCTAGTTTAGTATGTGAGCCGGGGTTCAGGGCGTAATCTCAGCAAACCGGCGGTGATAAATGATTTATGCACGTGTGATTTGCCTTTCAAAATGTGCCGTGATGTGCGTGATCCATGGTGGCTAATCTTTATGACTGATCTATGACAGACAGCGACAGAAGGAGTAGAGCATTTGAGTTAAAGTACGTTGTCCCACTCTTTATACGGTGGATTACAGCAGATATTGTAATCCCACCCGTTGTGCTAATGGCGCCATTGTTTGTAACATTTGCAGCGGCTCTCAATGTCAGACTGAACGAACCTGAGCTTTTGTCACACAATACCCTCTAATACTTTCAAAGGCGGCTCTAAAAGACTAATCTTCTCAGTGCTTTATCTTCCGTTTTTGGTTCCCATTATTGCCATTCAGTGCCTACTGGAGTCTGTGTGAAAATAGCAGGTTGTCTGAATATGATCTCCTTATTGAGTAGAGAAAGTGGGTGACTCAATACGTCTCCTCTTAATTCCAAGCGCATTGAGTTGTTCAGGACAACTTTCCATTTTGTGGTAACATAATTGGATAGTGAAGATATAAGTATGATGCTGGCAGTGAATCGCATATTCTTAATCACGTCTTAATTAGGAGCGTATCTCCATATTATTACCCATTGTGGCTCTTATTGCAGCTGCAGGCGAAGACGAAGTCATTAACAAGCGACTCATTAGAACTTTAATACAGCTCAGCTTTGCTGGATAACATACACCATTGACTGTTCTTATTTACCAGCCTTGATGGTGTTCGGTTCAGTCTGAAGGCAGTAGTGAAAAAGAGAAACCGTGCCGTTGATCATGCGGTTGTTCTAACAGGTTCTGTGAAAGGGTGCAAAGGACACTTTGTGTCCTCAGCCTCAGCAGACTAACGCTTTTCAAGCTCATATTCACTATTCCTTAGCGCCCTGGATGAGTGGGGAAGCGGGAGGGTTCCTAATGCCCTGCTTCCAGAAATCACTTATCCCAGCTTTGGCTGATAAATAGGCTAAATGACTGTCTTATGAAATGAAGGTTTCCTAAATGCCTTGCTTTAACATATGGTTTAAGAAAAGCCTTCAGTTGAGATAGAACCTCTACATCATGTGCATCAAGTTCTTTTAAAAGCTTTCTTCAAATGTGCGCATCTCATTGAAATTGGCTCTTTACAGGACTGTCCATTGAATGTGATGCTCTTATTGCTGCAGAATGAAAATATGAGCTGTATGTGATTATTTTTTTTCAAGGTTTCAGTAGGTAGCAGCTGAATTGTAGTGTCCACTAGGCAATTTCTTCTCTCCTGATATTCTGGAGATGAATGTGGATCAGGCACGTTTGATTCGATTAGTAAGGTTATTATTGGTGCAGGTACTGATCCAGTGTATTGGATTGTGAATGTATCAGTCCAGTGTATAGGAATATGAGGCATCACTTTGAGTTTCAACGCTCACTGCACTCAGCGTAACCGTGTCAGTGTTGGGCCTTTTGTCGGAAGGTTGTGACTTTGATCCCTGGTGATGGCGATCGGTGGCATGGTGGCGATCGGAGTCCACGACAGCATAACTGACCTTTCTTTCTCTGGGCTGACATGATGGGCCTTCTCATCATCGCTTCTCATCATTTTTTCCACCATCCGGCTTGGACTTGCTGTCACTGATGACATGGTTTGGAATTATTTGGTCTGAATTTGACTCTAAATTGTCTGAATTTCGCTGTAAAACTGTTTTGAATGTGAGGCCTAGTGTTTGAGCTCCTCTGACGCAGTCTGTCCCTTTAGTGATATACTCGGGCTGAAGAGACTGGCCATTGTTTTGGCCCTCCAACACTAGCAGCTGTGTTTCAGAAGTATAGAAAAAAAGAAAAAGGGAGAATATGTTTATGGATTTCTAAATATTTTGGGTGGAATCTTTTTTTATGCTTTGTTTTTTGCCGGGTTTATACAGCATTACTCTGGAATATGTATGTCCGGTAAAGAAAAGGTTTCCTATTGTGATATTCTCACACTTTGGACAGGTTTCCAAGACTTCACAGTAAAGTTTGAGCAGATAGAATAATGAGCAAACTGCAGTAATGAAGGCTGAAGCCTTTCTTCGGTCTGTGTTTAGTCGCTGATTGAAAGCATTTGTTGTTCGATGGAATAGTTTGATTTTGTGTCATGTGTTTAGTATTTTTTGGTGGTTTGACCATGTTGCAAAAAAGGCATTGTTTTGGCCACCATGCCTGTTTAGTGTCTTGTGTTTTAAGACTATGAATTGTAAATGGATGAAAGCATTTCGGCAACTGAGGAAAACTGTCAACAATGTTTTGTGAGAGAACTTTTTTTTTTCTCAAAAGCTTATAAAAAGCAGAACCGAATGGTTTAGTACTAGATATTTTTGTTTCTAATACCTCACAGGAACAAATGGAGTGATAGAAGCAAAATATCCAGCACTTACTTCATCTAGCAACAACGAAAAAAGGACACAGATAAAAGTGGATGATAGTAAACCAGGGCTGTCCACAACACACCTAATGTCAATGGGCCGTCCCAAAAAGTGACCCCTTTTTGTAGAACAGCATGAGTTTAGCTAGGTGGGAGTCAGTTGTGGTCAGTTTATTTGCATGTTGCTCTTCGTCTAATCAAATCGTCAAATCTCCAAAGTGGTAACTTTACAGGAGAAGGAAAAAACTTACTTTACTTTACTTTTAATTCATTTTTTCCAAGTAATTTTGGGCCATTTCTTTTTGCCCAGTCATCATTTTCAAATGATGCCAAACGCTGAAAAAAGTTTTCTTCCGATAACAGAGATATCTGCAGTTTGTCTCCATAACCACTGTCATGTTTTGAGTTTTGATTGTTGTCCAATGTAGTATTTCTGACTTAGCAAACCGGCTGCCATTTATTTCCGTGTTAGGTTTTGGCGTTAATTGTGTAAAAGTGTTTGTAAGCATTTGCAATCTGAGCTCCAGAAACACTGTTTTGCCAAAAGCTGAGACTGAGTGAGAAGTCCATCCATTTTCTAAGCCGCTTCTCCGTCAGGGTCGCGGGGGGATGCTGGAGACTATCCCAGCGGTCTTCGGGCGAAAGGCAGGATACACCCTGGACAGGTCGCCAGTCCATCGCAGGGCAGACAGACAGACAGACAGACACAGACAGTCACTCACACCCAGGGGTACTATAGCACGTCCAATTGGCCTGACTGCATGTCTTTGGACTGTAGGAGGAAACTGGAGAACCCGGAGGAAACCCACGCAGACACGGGGAGAACATGCAAACTCCACACAGAGAGGACTCCGGTCGCCCGGCTGGGGAATCGAACCCAGGCCCTCCTCGCTGTGAGGCGAAAGCACTACCCACCACGCCACCACTGAGTGAGAAGTGAATGATAGAATTTTGGAAATTGCATTCACCGAGTGCATATTTTATTCAACGAGGGGGGAAAAAATCAGAGTTTGGTCCAAAAAAACTGTTGTGCTAGAGGCATTAAGTTTAAAAAAAAACACACACTGTACTGAAAACCTGTTAGCAGGATCAATTGTATCCGTCACAACAAGGTGTTAATTACTGGTTCTAGTTATCAGTCCAGAAATTCCATATCAGTGCACACCTAATTCATCCACCCTTTCCATCTGTGCGGGGCTTTTGTATTCTGCTTGAGGTGCGTTCGAGCAGATGTTCTATTTCCAGGCCCCAGAGAACATCATAATATCTTATCGTTGAAGGAAAGTGTTTTGATTTCTCTCAGGCAGACAGAGAGTCTCTCGCCTGCATTATTGGCACAATAAGATGATTAAAGTCAACCAGAGCATGGACAGAAAGTAGGGACTTCTGAAAGGTGCCTCTGAATGCTGCTTCGCCACAGTAATGCCAAGGCCTCCTGATGCACAGTGAAACTGGGCTGCGCGGCACTCAGTCAATACTGGGGCTGCAGTTTAGCGCTGCCCGAACTCTGTAATGCATGATAAATCCACTGATGAGCAGCATCTCTGACTACATTCACAAAGCCTAGATCTCAGGATTGCTCTGTGATGTTTTTTTCTCCTAGAATATCACCTTCTCTGGCTCACGGTCCCATCCTTGGAAGCGGTTTTGCCACTAAAGCAGCGCATGAAGATGCTTTGAGTCTTTTTGAAAGCATATCTAAGTTGGGACGTGAACCATCTCACTTGGCTTGGTTGGAAGTTTATTGAATTCAGTCTGAGAGACTGAATTAATGTCACTGAAATGTTATCTCTCTCACAGTAGTAGACTTCCATCTTCTATTATGCCTTTCGTTTTATGCATTACTGGGTAATGAAAACACTTTCTGACCCATTATGTCTTTTTCATTTACAGGTCCAAGGAGTTAATCAAAGAAGCCATTCTGGACAATGATTTCATGAAGAACCTGGAGCTGTCTCAGATTCAGGAGATAGTGGATTGCATGTACCCAGTGGAGTATGACAAAGAGAGCTGCATCATTAAGGAGGGGGATGTGGGGTCTCTTGTCTATGTTATGGAAGGTAAGCAGCCACATATGTTAAAGGTCCCACATGTTAAACGTCATCTGAAATATTGCTTTGAAGTTGCTTTTTTTTATATGGTGGACATGAGCGTCTATCTAATGTGAGGTTCATTTATAAGGTTTTTGGTTGTCTTGTGTTCATTACACTCAAGCACAAAGCAGCGTCAGCCACAGGTCTGATGTTTAGAATTAGAAAATGATATTAAAACTAGGGATGCAAATTTTGACAAATTGCGTTTTTTTTTAAATAACCTGCTGTCAATAGTCAGCCATTACTTGCTTATCAGCAGGCCTAAAATCAAAGATACAGCCCGTCAAAATATTGATTACAGAACGGATAGTTCAAGTTCTGAATGCTGATTGGCTGAACCATGAGCGCAAAGAGAAACTGAATTCTTTATTAGAGCAGAGATGTTTAACAGTATTCCCTGTATGGACCATTAGTGCCTGTGGAATAATAATAATAATAATAATAATAATAATAATGAATTTTATTTGTAGCGTACTTTACATTTTACGCAAATCTCAAAGTGCTATACAGTAAAAGAATTTCTATGAAATCAAAGAACTACTATAAAACATCTTTACACTCCACAGGAGGATCATGGGTCATAAGTTCTGCTGAAGAGAAAGGGTTTAAGTCCTTTTTTTAAAACTCTCACTCGACTGTGGTGCCCTCAGATGGTCAGGGAGAGCATTCAATAAGCGAGGAACAGCAGAACAGAAGGCCCGGTCCCCCACGGTGCGGAGTTCTTTCAGATAGGTCAGGGCATTGCCGTAAATGCACTGGTGGGCGAGGAGGGAAACCTTGTATTCGATCCTGGCGGAGATGCGAAGCCAGTGAAGAGAACAGAGGATGGGTGTGAAATGGCACTATGAAGGAATGGCTCGAAACTGTGTTGAACTCACCCTGTGTAAGAGCCATTTTTAGTCTGACAACTATATGTTCAAGTTTATATAAACAAAAAACTAAAATGTTGGCAAAATGACCCGAGTATATAATGGCAGGCTTTTAACAGTTCTGTATTCTGAAGTTCTGCTTATATTTATGTAACAGGGAGCGAGGAGGCGGATGCTTATGTGGAGATAAGCAACTTTTATTATGGGCAAATCCAGGGTCAAAGTCTAAACGGTCAAGGGTCAAAGAGCCAACACGGATTGATCGCGGGACAGACATGACAATAAAGAACACAGAGCCTCAAACAAGAGTCAAACACTACAAACAAGGCGGACAACAGTTCAGACAAAGTAACCTGACAGGGGAAAACACAGGGCTTAAATACATAAGGGTAAATGAAGGACAGGCGGAAACACAGGTGGAGACAATCAGGGGCAGTGTAACCAAAACAAGGGGACAGACTAGAAAACCAAAACAAACGCACATGGAAGATCAGAATGTAAACAAAAAGCACATGGACTGGACTGGGAGGGGCCAATCATGACAGTTTACCTCTCATTACTAGTCTCGACCTGAAAGCAACATAAATGCCTTGACTGGGGCTGGCTTTGGGTCAGTGTACCTGCAGCTCTCGAAAGGCCTGGCCGTTTGCCAAATCTTTCTGTATAATAACATATTCGTGTGATTTCCTCACACTGTCGTACATCACACGTCCACCCAGAGAATACAAGTAAAGTAGTTGTCTGTCTCTTCGTTTGTGGATGTTTGCTTTTGATATGGTACATCATGCTATTGTCTTCTCAAAGAGCCTTCTCAAAGAGGGACTGTTGTTTATTGAACATTAAATCAAGTTAAATTCATGTTTTAACTCAGTGTTGGTTAAACAATTGTTTATTTGTCAGTTTATGGTTAGATATAAAAAATCTATACATCATCATCATCATCATCATCATCATCATCATCATCATCATCGTTGACTGCTAGACCAGATAGGGTTGCGGTAGCAGTTGGGAGAGCAGAGAATCCAAGATGACCCTGTCCCCTGCAACGTCCTCCAGCTCATTCCCAGGGACCCCAAGCCGCTCCCAGGGCAACTTGGAGATGTAATCTCTCCGGGTCTTGTCCCGGTAGGCCATGCCTGGAACACCCTCACTGGTAGGCATCCAGGGGACATCCGGATCAGATGCCCGAACCACCTCAGCTGGTTCCTCTCAATGCGGAGGAGTAGCGGCTCTACTCCGAGCTCCTCCCGGATGACCGAGCTCCTCACTCTATCAAATAGAGTGTAGCCGCCACCCGGCGAAGAGGCTCATTTCCACCACTTGTATTCGTGATCTCATTCTTTCGGTCATCACCCACAGCTCATGACCACAGGTGAGGGTCGGGATGTAGACCGACCGGTAAACGGAGAGCTTTGCCTTATGGCTCAGCTCCCTCTTCACCACTACAGTCCGGTACAGTGACCGCATTACTGCTGCCGCCTGTCCCAGCCTGCAGCCGATCTCACCATCCCTCTTCCCATCACTAATGAACAAGACCCCGAGTCACTTAAACTCCTCCACCTGGGGCAAGTCCTTTCCCCTTACCTGAAGTGGGCATGCCATCCTTTTCTATATATAAAAATCTCTACATGTTGTGAAGAATTCTCAGTTTCTTGAATTTTTGTTGCTGTAGTGATGAGGTCTCATTTCCTGGACAAGAATTAGGCCTAATCATGAGTGAATCTATAAACATCTGTTATGTTGTGTTTTGTGACTTTATACATTATTCAGTTGTTTTTAGAGATAATAAGAACAGCTTATTCCCAGGTTTTGAGTGCAGCACAAGCCTTCAGCGTCAGTTGTGGATTGAGGCACTTTGAATACAAAACTATAGAAACTTACTTGAGTTCTGGGTTCTGCTTTATGCTGGAAGGTCAGGCTTAGTGGAGGTGCAGGAGTGGAGTGTAGGAGTCTTGGGAGTAAAGGGAGATGTGGTGGGGGGTGAAAACTCATCAAAGAGAACTGTAGTGGTAGGGAGTAGAGATTATATTAGCTGGGAGGGAGTTTCAGATATAAAAGAAAAAGTTCTTCCAGTTTTTTGCACAACTTTTTTTAACCCTTAGAAGTTATTGCGAGCAATAACAACAGCGTGTCGTGGATGCTTTTGTGTATAAATAGGAATTCTTTTTTATTTTTTCTGTAGTTGTTCATTGAAATATGCGGAGCAATTCTGTTAAAAAGTGGGTTTGTGTTTGCGGTTGGATTGTGGACACATTACATATATTATCTTGATTTGAATTTCATGAAAATAAAAAAAACATAATTTAGATTTTTGCAGTGCGTTTGTCATTTTATGATGTTAAAGCAAATGGGAATATTTGGAAGTACAGACTCATACCAGTTGAATATAAATCAAATGTAAATGTGACTTGTTATGGTACAAAACATGTAATTAATTATGTACTTATGTCATTCTATTTAAACTATATGGCAAATTGACAGTAATAGCTAGTCCGCCGCAGGTTAAATCTGGCTTTTTCCTTGGGATTAATCAATAATCGTTTCAGTTAAGCCATTTGAGATGCACAGGTTGTGAATTTTTAAGGCCGTGTACAGTTCTGATTTCTTTACAGTCAAACAGCTGATGGCTGATTTTTGGGGAGGCTTGTTAATTCTTTTTTTTTTTTGCCTTTTTAAAATTTGAAACTCACACTGTGGGGGTTAAATGGACACGGGAACACAATAGCACACTTCCATCAACCATCATCCAAAGATAACATTCCAAAGACAACGTAACTATCGTTATTTGTCCTTTACTGTGTCAAACTGACATTTTAAATTCTTAAGCAAGCGAAGAATTCCCTATTTAAAATAATATGAATCAAATAAAGGCACTTGGCTGTTTAGCACAGTGACTCATGCATACTTATGCTCTGGCATTTGGCTACAGGCCTAGCAGCAGCCTTTAAATCCAGTGTACTTACCTGACTTAGCTCATTTATATCATAAAACTGCAGCACAAATCCGCTTAAATGAATAATAAACTGCCTGATATTGTGGAGAAAAAAAAATCTACCCATTCCAATCATGCATCGCTATAAACAATAATATTGTTAATTAATGAATTGCTGACTTAATTGACAATTAATGTAATTGTAAAAGATTTATTGATCATATCTTATAAGCATCATTAATTCGGTTTTTTTTTTGACAGGACCTGATACCAGTGTACAAGGTGACCTTGACAAACATTACAGAACGAGCTCTCAGCTGTTCTCTTTTGTCCCGTTTGTCCCTTTTGGCAAAATGATGTTCTTTGTACGTTCTCCTCTTTTATTAATTTTCCCCTTGTGAAAGCTCTCAGAACGGACCCTCTACTCTTCTCCTCTGCTTGTTCCAGTTTTCCATATATGCAAGTGGTTGACTGTGCCCAACTGAACAATATATACTTCTTTAATTGTTATTGTGGCATCGGCTTTTACAATATTAATGTCACAGAAGTGTGGAATATGCAAATGAGCCTCTAATACATGCAGTTATAATACCTCCACTTACTACAATCAGTGAATGTTTTATTGTTTGCTGTGAGAATCCTGACCAAGCATAGATGGTGTGTGGATGAATCAAGGCATTGATGTGTCCAACTAACTTACCACTTTCTGGTTAAATTAATGCAGGCCACCCTCGACTGTATCACAAAGATAGTTCCCTAATCTGTTTTTATGACTGGAAGGCATATTGCAGTATGCAGCAATGCAATTGCAATGTTGTAATCTTTGTCCATATCATGTGGCCCTAACCAGGATAACGAATTACTGCTTTAGCTCTCCCCCTAAACACAGGCTTTCCGTAATTAGTTAGATATTATGCTATTAGAGAACAGATTATCTTATGGCGAAGACATGGAATTTTATTTAGACCTAGTACTGACCAGAAGCTTTGTTAAGCTTTGTTTGGGGCAGTTGTGGGCTAGAGGTTTGGGCACCAGCCGGAAGGTCGCCGATTTGATCCCCTGAGCTTAACAGAACATGACTGAAGTGCCCGTGAGCAAGACACCTAACCCCCAACTGCTCCCCACGTGCTGTGGAAAGGGCTGCCCAGTGCTCTGGGCAAATGTGCTCACTGGCCCCTGGTGTGTGTGCATCCACTGCTGTGTATGTGGGTGTTTCACTTGCACAGATGGGTTAAATGTGGAGATGAGTTTCCCCATTGTGGGATTAATAAAGGGTAACTTAATTCTGAATGCAAAACAAGCCTCTGTTATGCAACAGGTGCTGGCAAGACACATTGGGAAAGGAAATCACATTGATACCCACATTTAAAGGTAAAAACAAAGTGTTTTGGGATGCACGAAGCAGAGAAAGAAGCTCAGCGCTGCACTGAAACATAATATTTTGTAGTTAGTTCACTGAACTCACATTGGAGATGCAAGAGAGACAAACGATATGCCATTCTTATTTGACATTAGTATTCAGCAGTGCTGCCTGAGTTCAGCGTGGACGTGGATAAGATCCTTGTGCTGATTTCAAAGTGCCTGTTTGGTCATGACCTGCTGTCGAATTGGACTTTGCTTCACTGATTGCACGCAAGCAAGACAGATACCCTAATTTAAGCCCAGGTGGGGACTATGCAGGGGCTCAGAGAGTGAGGTGGAGGAGGTCTGGCCTATCTATGGCCATCTAAAAGGATCGCCAGATGGAATGGGAGAGAAATTGGTTCTTGCTGAGGTATTTCGACCATCTGATAGGATTCACCTCATGCGCACCCCACTGCTCTGGTATTCAGAGATATAAACAGACCTGAAACTTGGGAGGAATAAATGAAGTACATCTTGCTGTGGCAGTGTATGAGGTTCATTTTGATCCACTGGGCTCCTTCTGCCTGCCTTTTTATAAGAACCTTTGGGCTGTCCCCTGCCGGATGCATGCACTTCAGTGCGTAAACCTTTTTCGCAGATGCCCCGCAGGCAACTCCCTACCCCTTCCTGGTCCATTGTTTACCCCCATAGAAGCCTCCCGCACAGTCAAGACCGGCCTTGTGGACCTAACCCAATAGGCTGCTAATTTACAAACACACCATGCATTGCTGCACTGGAACGGACTATTTTTCCACCCTGCCTTAGGCTTTCTGAAGCTCTTTGCCAGGAACGTGGCCATAGACAGAGAGAAGATATTATCCTGCTGTGCTTTTTGGGTCCGCTCTTCTGTTGCCGACTTCTGGCTTTGACACACTCAAGCAGCAGGGTATGCACTAGCTGCCACAATGTGTGGCATTAATGGGGCTTTTCAGTTTGCCCAACTCCTCCAATTTTCGTGCCTGGGGGGAGGGCGATATGTGGGCTGTTTGGTTCGGTTTCCACAGTCTGTGAGGTCTTTGTCTCAAGACTGCCCTGCTTTTGTCTTCCTCTTGCAAATGATTGGTTATGCAATAAGCGCTTTTTAGCCGCACTTCGAATTAGCAGGAGCTCAGCTTGCGTTTTAATGATGTTCAAAGCAATTAGGGAGTGGGATGGGTGTCAGGCCGAACCAGAGCTTCGTTGACACGATTCGGGTTTTTTGGAGTTTGCTTCTCTCTGGATTTTGAGGCGTGAAGAAATGATTCACAGCAATTAATTAAAGGACAGATTCCCACACATTCACTCAGTGGAACAGACACACAGATTTGCTATTGGAAAGGAAGATTTTTTTTTATTCCCATTGGAAATAACAATAATAAATTAATGAAATCTAACTGTCATGTGCATAATATAATCGGATGGTCTTTGGTTAAATAAACCTAAGAGGCCAATTTATGCCTCATATTTATTCAGTGTGGCGGGTTTAAGTACAAACTTTGTAGTGCTTGTTTTCTAACGCAGGTAATTCTATTTTATAATCACGACCTAAGAATAGATGTCAGTCTGATGCATGTTGTTGACATATTGAAACAGGCAAAGAAGAATCAATAGTGATTCAGGTAACTGATAACTGTGTTAGCACAGAATTGATTTAAACTGCACACCAAAACAACTTGCTTGTTGGTCTTTTCAAAGGGCTGCCATTTGCTGCATCCTGCTTGAAATTGGGCACTTATAAAAAAAATCCAAAGCCCTTCATTTGTGCTGTCATTCTTTTGCCATCCACAGAATCGCTTTCACAGCACTAATGATTAAGAACAGAATCGCATGCTGCCACATTTCAGTGCTAAAATACTGCCAAAAAAGATCTTCTGATGAGTTTCAGACAGACAGATGTTGGACCTTTAATCATATATGAAATTTAAATCTAAACCTCAATATAGACTGAATACATTCTTTGCTTGGGACTAGTTTGGATCCAAACTTAACTGTATCCTGACAAATTCATTGGCTCGGTTCACATTACATGCCTCATTGCTCAAATCCCATTTCTCGCTCAAATTCCCGTTTAGTGAATGAATCTGTGTCCTGAAATGACCCGTATGTGCACATCTTACTCCGTAACATCATGTGAATGAATCCCATGCATGCAGCAAACAAGCTAACGAGCTAAACGAGCCTTCGCTGCGGAGACTATTAACTCTGATTAGCTCTCCGCTGCATTATTAGAGTGAGACAAGGATGACAAAGGTGAGATGTGCTGCTTTTCCACCATTTACAGGCTTTAACTTCTGTTCGGTGCTGCTGCCATGGTAACGATGACTGATGGTGCACATGCAGTGGAAAAAAAGCACATGGATTCTGATCTGAGTGTCACATTAGTGTCACACGATCTAGGACCACATATGAAAGTGGCTCAGGTCGGATTTGGAAAGATGAGATTTGTGTGTCCACACAGACCTGAAAACATCAGGGCGAAAAATCGGTGCCACTTCAACCTGGTAATGTGAACGTAGCCTTGGCTGCCCTGACAATAGCTTGACAAAATTCTGTCCCGGCTTAACAAGTTGCAAGAACCGTCCGCGTCTCAACAGAACCTGACTATCCACTGACAGAGTTCAGTCCCAGCGGCAGCCCAACAAATTCTGTCATAATCCAACTGTAGCCTGACAAAATTCTGCCCAACCTGATTGTAATCTGACAAAATTCCGTCTGAAGCTCTGACTGTAATGAGAAACTCTGTCGTAGCCCAGCAAACATCTGCCTGTACTTGACCAGAATAGTCTAAACCTGTTTGAAGTTGAGTGATACTCTTTTAATCCCACATACGGGGAAATTCCACCTCCGCATTTAACCCATCAGTGCAGTGAAACACCACATACACACTAGTAATAGACACACACACACACTAGGGGGCAGTGAGCACATTTGCCCGGAGCGGTGGGCAGCCCTATCCACAGCACCCGGGGAGCAGTTGGGGGTTAGGTGTCTTGCTCAAGGACACCTCAGTCATGTGCTGTCAGCCCTGGGGATCGAACCGGCAACCTTCTGGTCACAGGGCCAGTTCCCAGGTTCTGCTTGAACCTGAGCGTAACCTGGCAGAAACCTGGCAGGCTTAGATTGAATGTAACCCAACAAAATTCGGTCTGAACCCGACTGCAGTCCAACAAACTTCTCTTTGAACCCGACTGCAAAGTTATCAGTTACCTTAGTGCAGCTACTTTACATAACTGATATGCAGAATTACAGTAGGTTAAAGACTGCATTACAAACAGAGAGAAAGGATAATACAGGGAAAAACACAAAGTCAGGGTAAGCACAGTCCAAAATCCGAGGAGGGAGACAAATATTTGCAAAATGATGCCCAAACCTGATGTAAACAGTCTGGTCGCTTCAGTTTCAGACAAATATCTCAAGCTTTAATAGGCACCCCTTCATTTTACACTGCTTGCTTGCATGGTCTGAACAGGAAAGGGTCCCCCCTGCCATCTGCCATAATAATGATGAAACTGGGCTATACTTAACCCGCATGAGACTTTTTAAATAGGCCAGGGTGAGAGTCGTTGGATTTTTTCTTCAGAAAAGCACAGATGCGGCGGATCTGCTCTGAAAGTCTGCAAGTAACAGTTTAAGCACTTCATCTGCCAAACTACCACAAACTGTCTCTGCATGGCAGTGGTTGCATAGCAACCTCCTGAATGCTCATCCTTGGCGATTTTATTTACATATGCATTAACATATAGCACCCTTCCCTCCATTACTGACTAAAACTGGGACACTGGGTCTCTTCAGATGTTGTGTCACGTTTTAATTACATTTTAATTGTGCTTTGTTTCAGCTAGATTGGCAGAACTAGTTAGATCAATGCAAGATTACATAACTAGCCTAGTTCTCTCAGTTAAGGGTGATTTGACAATATTTTACTTCGTAAAAGGGCAGGAAAAGGCAGTGAGCACAGACAGAGCATCGTTCAAGTGAGTGACAGTTACTTCAGCTGACCAAGGTCTTTATATTGCCCATGATTTGAAAATCACTGGGTGTGGCTGATTTCATGCTGTGCCTCTCGCCCTTGGTGTTGGAGCCACTCGGCTAACAAGAAGTGAAAGTTAACAGACTGCAATTAGCATGATGCAAATTACATGCCACAGTCATTACACAGTTGTCACAGTCACACTGCAAAGAAATCCCATAAGGCCCTGTCCATATGGTTGTTGACGCTGGATTTAGTATTCCTTTTCTTCTGGTTCTGGTACCACGTCACTGTAGCAACGATACTTGAATCGTCCCAGATAACAGCTGGGGCCGAGCTGTAGTTTCCCTCTCCATCTGAATTATTACATTACATTACATTACATTACATTACGTTACATTTAGCAGATGCTTTTATCCAAAGCGACTTACAAATAATGAGGTACATAGAACAAATATAGTCAGGCCTTAAAGGAGGCCAAAGGGTAATAGCGGGGTAGAGAAGGGAAGGAGGGCAAGAAGGAGATGAGGTTGGTATTACAAACCCAATTCCAAAAAGTTGGGACCGTATGTGGAATCTTAAAAAAAACAGAAAGTGATGAGTAAATTCCGATTGAGCTGCAGCCAATCAAATCAAAATCACACTGAATATTTTATTTGATTTACTGCTTTTTGTAAACATACACTTATTTTAAATAAGCACTCCAGTGCTCGCTTCTCTACATTGGCTACCTGTCCAGCACAGAATACAGTTTAAAGTGCTGTTATTTGTTTTTAAGGCACTAAATAAGCTTGCCCCCTCTTATATCACAGACCTGCTAACACCCTCAACCTGTCAACGTTCTCTTAGATCATCTTCTCAGAACTTGCTGACTGTTCCCAGGAACAGTTCCGGAAACTTAAAGGTGATCGTGCATTTGTGGTTTATGCTCCGAGGCTTTGGAACAGTCTCCCGCCCGATATTCGCCAAGCCACTTCTATCTCTGTGTTTAAATCAGGTCTAAAAACACACTTTTACAAACTTGCATTTGAATAGCAGGAGACTGTAGTGATGTGAGGTGCTGCTAGTTTTTCTTTCTCTCTTTCTTCTTTTTACATGTTACTTTCGTTACGCATTTTATTTGTTTTATTGTTCTTAACCCCGTGTGTCCTGGGGATTGGTTTTATGTACAGCACTTTGGTCAACTCAGGTTGTGTTTAGAGTGCTTTATAAATAAATTCTTACTTACTTGAAGCTTGCAACACATTCCAAAATAGCTGGGACATGAGAATGTTCACCTCTGAGTTTCATCTTTCTTTTAGCAGCACTTGAACATTTACGAACGGAGTGGTTCTTTTTTCTTCAGATGTGCAACCGTACCGTATCTTGCTGTCATATTTTGAGCCTAATAAGACCCACGTTTACAAACGAAGACGTGTGAACTGCAGGCAGGACTGTCTAGCACCTGCACTCTGATTATGGAGCCATGCTGTGGTAACAAGGGCAGAATATGGCTTAGTGTTGTCATGTTAAAACAAACATGCCTGTTCCTGAAAAAGACGTCATCTTGAAGGCAGCATATTTTGCTCAAAAAATGTGTTCAGCACTTATGGTGCTTTCACAGAAGGGCAGATCACCCACTAATGAATGCCCTTCTGTACTATGACAGATCCTGGCTTTTGAGCTTTTGCTAGTGACAATGTGGATGGTGCTTTTCTTGTTTTTTCTTCTGGAAATTGAACTTCGCACTCCTGTTGTACAGTCTTAATGTGCATTTGTCAGTGCAGTGATGGACGTGGTTTAAGGACGGCGAGTTCCAAGCCCGTGTGATGATTTCCAACATAGAAACTCAATGTATATAAAATCTCTCTGGATTCCTTGAATCTTTTTCGTGCTGTACAGAGTGAAAGTTGGATTTTTTGTTGATAAATCTACTGGTTTATGGTGCTGTGTTCCTAGTCTTAAATTGCCCCTCTCCCAACTTTTTGGGAATGTGTTGCAGGCATGAGTTTCAGAAATGAACGTATTACAAAATTTGAAGTAAAACATTACATATCTTTGTACTGTTGAATTCACATGCAGGCTGTGTTTCACCTACTGTCCCAGCTGTTTTGAAATAGGGTTTGTATGAAGACCATAATGTGACCATAGTGTCCGTCAACCACTCAGCGTGCCATAAGCCTTCACTATGTTCCATTCCACAGATCGAGTGTGGCATTCACTGCGATAATGGGCAGCGCTCTGTTGATGTTGAAAGTGTGCAAATATAGGATGTGAAAATGAAGGAGAATCCACAACAATGGCCAAAGCTCTTAAAACTGGCAGCAATGCTGCTGTATTGTGGTCACAGCAGGGCTAGAAAGCTTAACTGAATTTTTAAAAAAACGGCCACTGTTGGTGTTCAAGACATCTGGACTGGGTTCAGCACAAGCTTGATTTACGTTGCAGCTCTGTCTGTAGTCTGAAAAATTGAAAGAACAAAAGCTTAGATGGCCAGCTAATGCTCCTCAAGTACAGTGTATGATTACTGCTTGAGGAATGCCGAACTGAATTTGTTGAGTAATAGCTTAACATCAGATGGCTCTTTCCAGGCTGTCTGTATATCACATTCTCTGTATAACATTAGTGCTTTGAGCAAGTGATCAGAAGCAAAAGCTTCAGATTGCATTTTGCCAAGAATTAGGCTGGGCAAAAAGACGATATTTAACATTATCACGCTGTGTTATGTCATATTATGATACAAAATGCTTTTCTGAGCTTATTGTGGATATTATCATTACTTAAAGAACACTGACAAACCCGGAAGAGAGCATAATAAGGCCTGCTTACATGGATTTACTGCCTCACAACATGTGAAGCGCTGACTGAAAGGGATTTTATTCATGGTTTCTGCTATTTTTGAACTCTGAATGCTCACCTTGGTCGGTGACTAGTTGGGTAATTGTGAAGCCCATGCGGCACAAATTAGACTCATATCTCTGTGTTATCCATAGTGGCAGGAAGTTCTTACGTGTGGCCTTTAGACTCTTGCACACCATGTCTAGCCTGGGTGCTTTAGTTAGGGAAAAGTGATAGAGTTTCTTTAGAAGGGTCTGACACGGAGTTTTAATTAATATGAGATTTGAAAATAGGGCTGGGCTAGTCAGAAGCTCAGTGCATGTTGCATCCACACTGGGGATCTTGATGCATTTCATAAAGTTTAATATTGTGTCTTTGTCGTTTCTAATTCACTGCTCAGTGACGATATTCAGACAAACACTGTATGTAGTTCAAATGAGTGACAGTGTCTCTACATTTTAAAATGAGGCACTACTGTACATATAAAGAATACTATAGCACTATAAGGTTAAGTGACCCTTATTAGTCCCATAAGGGGGATATCGCACCTCCACATTCTAACCCATCCATGCAGTGAAACACCACATACCCACTAGTGAACGTGCACACACACACACACACTAGAGGGCAGTGAGCACACCCAGGGAGCAGTGGGAGGTTAAGTGTCTTGCTCAAAGGCCCTTCAGTCACACACTGTTGGCTCAGGGGATCTAACCGGTGACCTTCCAGTCACAAGGCTGGCTCCCTGACCTCCCTAACCTCCAGCCTATGACTCCTCGTAAGAAGATGCAATACTCCGTATCATCCAGTACCAAACCAGTGTTTTGTGCTTTGAGAAGTACCATGATGAAAATGAGCTGCCTGTAATTGAAGTGCTTCACTTTAAGACGAGAATCTAAAAGTAGGCTGTCATGCCCAAACTGCTTAAAAACTTTTAAGCTGTACTTCTGCACAAAAAGAAAGACCCAGCCTGTCACACGGCTGTACAGTGTCACAATGTTGTTGTGACTGGAAAAATGAATGTGCAAAGAAAAGCCATCACCATGGCACACATACAGAAGTGTGCATATCTCATTTAAAGTATTGTCAAGTCCTAGAATTCATGGAAATGGTGTTCTCACTACAGGTTGTGTGCAATACTGAACAACATTTCATCAGTTAATTGGAATCACTTCAGATGATCCACATCCACATGTAAATTAAGTTTACGGAAGTTATTTAGTTTTGGGGCCGTGTTGTTTAGAACCTGCCACGAGCACGGAGCTCAGTGAGAATGGTTTTGAAGTATGTGGCAATGGCACGATTGAGCTGTTAAGCCCAGAGCACACTGTCCCACTGTACTCCAACAAATACCAGCTAACCCAAACATTAGGCTGGTGTGATTGTTGGAAGTCGTCACACTGGTTCATTCGTCTCATTTGGCAGTTCTTATCCTGGAACTGTCTAAAGCCAGTTGCCAACACTAGAATGATGGGACTTGTTGGGAACCCAGCCTTTTAGAATATAAATAACATGTTATAGAGCAACAAAGAGCGTTTTCTATGAAAATAAGAAGTCATTAAAAAAACACACACACACTAAAATGGCAAAATGTTCTGGCTTCTGCTTTCAGCCCAACAGTATTTATGTTATTTAGGACATTGTGAGGGTGTGCTGTTCATGTAAGATTAAGAGATGATCAAAAATATAAACAGATAATGCAAAATGACATCAGCTAATATCTGTTTTAAGGTGTTTGTATTTTCCTGATATTTATATTTACCTCATACATGAGGGGAACGGCATCAGATTATTTAACACAGATGTGAACAATGTTAGCCTTTAGGTCAATTTTGCTGATGTTAACAGCCGGGAGATAAACAGACGGAGCAGCAAACAGCCGGGTTTAACTTTATTTCTCAGTTTTTGGAGATGTAAATGCTGTTTGGCTGGAGAAACGCTAAAATGAATTAAGACAATGTCAGGGGCGGAAAACTGTCGTGTTTCTACAGACGTGATATTGTAGGCTTACTACTGCAGTTAGAGTTCCCAGCTCTAGTCCTGCAACCCCTGCACTGCATAGTTGTGATTTCCCTGGTTAAAATACCTGACATTATTAATGAAATGAATCCCTGTGTACAGCAGAGAAATACTAAACTATACACTGCAGTGGCTCCAAGCCTGGAGTTTGAAAACACTGAAGTAATCTGAGTAATCTCTCCTCTTGGCTTCTGTTGAGTCTTGCAGTTGAATCATTCACAAAGTGCAGCTAATTGAAGGGACCGAGCGCAGTCACTTTCTGGTTTGGTCCTCAGAATGTCCCGACTGTACAGTGTGACGTCACGCAAAATGCAAGAATACGGTCCATGTATGGAAACTAAGCTGCAATAACCGCCCATTTTGAATTCATTCCATCCATGTTTTTGTGATGTCATGAGAACCACCTCATTAACATATATCCACCTGTTCAGACTGTAGCACTTTAGCTTTACCAAGTTTTTCAGCTTTTTTAACTGAGGCACATTGCAGGCCGGCCAGTTAGAACCGAGCTGACGGACGTCTGCATCTCTTAGAGGTCACCTGTAACAAAAACAGCCTGTTTAATTCTAAGAAGAGCAGAGAAGTTGGGAAACTGTCATCATTCCAAGCAAATGTTGTAAGCAGACAACAAAAACAGCAAAAACTAGAAACAAACAAACAAGAAAATGCAGGATATGTGCCTTTTAATGCTGATATTTGTGTTGCTCTCAAAATGTTTAGTCGGTCTCTACTGGAAAGATGCTGTTAACCTGAGTTCGTGTGATGGTCACTGTTGTTTTGGATCTGCTCAGATCTCTCATATTAACTCGAAACATTTCCTCCTGTGTTGGTGGCTGTTATTTGGCATGTGGTGTGAGTTAAATGTGGGAGTTGGATAACGCCAGCTGAACCTCTGCTCCTGGAGCTGGGCCAACCTTTCGCCTCTCCGGCATGGGTTTTTCACTTAATTGGTTGGGTCCACTGTGGTAGACCCCTCACTTAAAGTTCAAGTGTCAATTAGATGGTCGTTGCCAAAAGCAGGCCTCACTAATACGCAGGCTGAATCTAAAGGCATGGAAATGTGCTACTTTTAAATGAGAGCTAACCTAAGCTGAGGCTTAGCTGCATCTAAGAGACTGGAGGTATTAGCGAGGGTCCCACAGACTCAAGCTAGTGGAAACAATTCCGGTGCCAATTATTGCAGCGATCTGTCGCTAGGGTGACATTCAGAGATGCATTATGCATTGTCATTAACATAGAGTCCTGCTGAAAATGTTGCGTTTTGATGCCCACTTGTTTCAGTGAAATGTTTCCTTTCGCTGCTTGAAATCACAAGAGGTAGCGCTAGTAAATTGTCTGTTGTTGAAAAGAGCCCAGGTGTGTGATGCTCTGCATACCAATGAGCTTCATGCAAATGTTCAGAAAGCAGCCAACCTTGGGATGCCAATGCAATATTATACAATAGGTCTAATTACATACTTAATCATAGTTTTGTGTCAGAAGCAATATCCTGCCATTACGGAGAGAGACAGTTTAGTGAAATAGATTATTTATTATGAAAACAATGTCTATCTAATGTCACCGGTTATGCTCGTTATGCTGAGAAGACAGAGCCTGGTGCAAATTCAGGACGTTTGTCTTTCAGATTAATTGATAAAATAGCCTCATGATGATATTCTTGTCATACGTGCCATCAGTGGGTTATGAATAAGATTTTCTGATTACTGATTAGAGGTCCCCATCAAAGTAACGTTTCATCTCTAAATGAATTTGGTTTAATTTTTTCGAGTCCCATTTGCTTTTTATCTTGTCTTGTGCCCTGACCGTTGTCCTGACCACTCCAAGGTCCACCACTTTCTACTTTGTGCTGGCAGATGAATAAGGGTCGTAACATTTCACTTTATCATTATGGTGTGCTTTGAAGAATACCTTACAGACAGAATATATATATATATATATATATATATATATATGGCAAAAATGGAAATACAAGGTTTTCTTCTGACAGCAACGAAATATTTTATATATATATTTGCTATCGAAGAAAACCTTGTATTTCCATTTTTGGCATTTTTCAGTTTTTGACATAATTTGAAAGTGTCTGTTACTCTTTACATTATTTGTAAATTTTATGATGAGTGGCCTAAAAGAAATTGCCCAAAATGATATGGGAAAAATTCTGGTTCCATTGACTTCCATTGAAAGTGAAGTATGTTTTTTCTTTCTCCTGTAAAGTTACTATTTTGGAGATAGAAGATTTTCTTCTGACAGCAGTGATATATATATATATATATATATATATATATATATATATATATATATATATATATATATATATATATATATATATATATTTATATTTATATATATATAAATAAATATAAATTATGGCAAGCCAAACAGTAAATATTTAATGAACATTGATATATATGGAATGAACACTGATATACAAGATATATACATTCTATATATATCTGTGTTCATTCCATATATATCAATGCTCAATAAATATTTCCTGTTTGGCTTGCCGTAATATCTATATATCTATATATATATATGTGTGTGTGTGTGTGTGTGTGTGTGTGTGTGTGTGTGTGTGTGCATGTCTGTATATATGTAAAATTCCTATACATTCCAAAGAGTCCAGTGTAGTATGCATCTAATATTCTACATTTATTCAACTACATGATGGTTGTTTGAGCTGGCCACAAGACCTTTACTATGAATGATGTAATACTGCTGCAAACTGTTCGACTGTCTTCTTGTTTTTTAACACACAGCATCAACACATTGTCCTTGAAAATTGAAGCACTGAATACAGGGAACAAAACTCTGACTGTAGATCATCTGGATAATAAGTCAGTGGCATCCTTTTGAACTGTCCTGCCGTGCCAGGGGGTCAGAAGTGCTTTTTGGTGCTTTTTTTCTCATGGCTGTAGGACAAGCCTCAGCGGGTCAGCTCCAGCTTCAGCTCCCTTTTACTTAGCGGATCAGATAATGTGCAAATGGAGCTGCCGGGATTTGCATCGCTGGCCACACTTCCAACTCCCACAGTTCAAGAGGAAGGAAGGTTGTTATTTAGAAAATCACACTTCACAAGTCATGCACACCAGGCAAAATTAAACCTCTCAGTACTTTAATACCTCCCAATTACCAACTGGAAGCTTCGTAATTCTCTAGATGTGTAGCTTTTATTAGCTAGCTCCAGAAATTCAAAAATATAATTATACATTTTTGTATAGCACCCTTTCTCTCTTTTTACAAGATTATTGTCCTAAAATAGCTTTCCAGAAATGTGAGTGCAGTCCTCTAATGAGCAAGCCATTAGTAACAGTGGCAGAATAAAACTCCCTAATAGCTTGAGGATAAAAAAACCTAAGAACAACCTTGATTGTGAGGAAGAAATGAGGAGAAGAACCAAGACTCAATAGAGATACCTGTCCTTGTATGAGCCACACTAGATGAAGTCTGATGTTTAAGCCTGTATATATATGTCGCTGCTGTAGGAACGAAACCTCCTATCTCCAGAATTGTAGAAGGAAAAACATACTTTACTTTTAATGTAAGTCAATGGAACCAGAGTTTTTTTCCCAAGTCATTTTGGGCCCTGGGGCGGCATGCTGGCGTGGTGGGTGGCGCTGTCGCCTCACAGCGAGGAGAGCCTGGGTTCGATTCCCCGGCCGGGCGACCGGGGTCCTCTCTGTGTGGAGTTTGCATGTTCTCCCCATGTCTGCGTCGGTTTCCTCCCACAGTCCAAAGACATGCAGTCAGGTCGATTGGACGTGCTAAATTGCCCCTGGGTGTGAGTGACTGTCTGTGACTGTCTGTCTGTGTCTGTCTGTCTGTCTGCCCTGCGATGGACTGGCAACCTGTAAAGGGTGTATCCTGCCCAAAGACTGCTGGGATAGGCTCCAGCACCCCCCCCGCGACCCTGACGGAGAAGCGGCTTAGAAAATGGATGGATGGATTTTGGGCCCTTTGTTTTGATCCGTTTATCATGGAATTTCGGAACAATGTAAAGAGCAGCAGATAGTTTCAAAAACTGAAAAGCGACAAAAATGGAGATATGAGGTTTTGTTCTGACAGCAGCTTGCAACATCGCTAAAACAAGCACCCTGAACCCTGATGAGTGACCTCAGAACAATGAGAGTTGGTCTTTTTCTAAGACTGCACTGTCACAAATATTGTGACTGGGTAAAATGTGTAATATTGTTTTCTCTCATTATAAAGCTTTTTGTTTTATGGTAAACGTTTATTGCAATAGTAGTTATTTATATTCAAACAGTACACCACAAGGGGACCTGACTCACAATACATGTACTGCCAATCAAACAGACACCTAGCTCTTCAAATGTTTGTATATGAGAAGTCGTCTTGTAGTATATTGCCATTTTATTTTAGAATTTTAAATTATAATTTTAATTTTAAGCGATAATGATGTTGGGGGGTTGGTGGGGGTGCTTTTCAAGTAAAACTATTTTCGAATGTTTTTCCTTATCAGTTGGTAGCATGTGCTCAAAACACAATTGATTTCCCAGAATTAAATTTGATACCACATGACATCGGAGCCACGTCTAATATAATTCAAAGAATACTTTTTTCTCCTGCCACATTATTTGTTTGGCTGTTTGGTGATTTCGTTTATGCCTTGCAAATCAGAATCTGGACAGCTGCCTCTGCCGAGAAGTGGAAATGCATCTGATGTAATTATGAGTTGTGAAACATAATTGTCTGCCTCGGTGTTGTGAGTAGTGAGGTAGTGAGCGAGGACAACTGCTACACTCAACGCTTGTACTTCTCTCAATGGTACTTTTCCGTTTTCATTGTGCATCACATCCGTTTGAATTCTGCCTGCACATAATGCAGAGTGGCTCTGCAACATCTGATGCAGAATAATGGTAGTGGAAACTATATTTCCATTAAAATCAGACAGGCCTGACAGAATAGTTTCATAAAAATAAAATAAAAATACCCGAGTGTAGTTGATTAGCAAAGTTCTTTTTTTTTATTTTAAAAGAAAAATTTGATATTTGCTCCTATAGTTTAGGGCTATCAGGATTACTTTATAAAAACCACTTAATTATAAAAAGCAATTGATTACAAGTCATAAGTGCAGTGGTTAAACAGAATATCCACAGGTCAGTATAAAGCCTGTACACCGGTCAGGCATAACATTATTTATTTCTACAAACTACAAAGTGCACCTTTATAGTAAGTGGAGCTGATAAAATGGACAATGAATGTAGAAACAAGGAGGTGCTCATAATGTCACGCCTGATCGGTGTATTTTGCAGTCGGAGGACTCCCCGCTGGGATGGAGCTGTTAGGACACCATGTGCTTTTGTATGCGCCACTGAAAAGTTGAAATCCACCCTAGCAAGATGTCACTAATGCATATATAAAATATAGTCACAAATTGAATGTATATGAATGTTATGAGGACACAGGAGTCAGACGGACGCGGATAAGAAGGCAAACCAGGTTTAATAACGGAGAGCAAAGATCGAAAACAGGCGAGGGTCGAATACCGGAAAACACAGGCAACCCAAATCCAGGGAGAAGACAAACATCATAGTCAATAAACAGTCCAAAAAGGTCCAAGCTCAGAGTCACAAAACCAGCGGGTGAAGGTAGAAAAAGGGTGAGATCCAAAGGCAAAGTCGAAGAAACAAAGATAGGGTCATAACAAAGAATCGTAGACACAAAGAGAACGCTCAGTAAGAACCAATACTTCGCACGGACTCCGTCTACAGCCCGGGCTTAAATACTAGCTAAGTAGGTCGTCCCGAACAGGTGTGTTGAGTCAGTAATCAGGAGACTGTGAACGCTGGTAGTCCGATTCAGTCTGAGGCGTGACGATGAAGTACAGACTGTTTGAATATGAAGTCCGAGTGTACATGAAGTAAAAGGTCTGGTTTATCTGGGTCAGGGCTAACAGGCTACTCCAATAATATCCCGTTATAATTTACTGACAGAACCTCTGTAAATCTCCGACACGGAAAGTGAAGGATGTTCCACTTTACTGTCTGTTAAAGTTTCAAATGCTTTAAATATCCATGTTTAAGATGAGCTTGCCTAAGCAGTAGTGATGTAAAGATTAAGTTTCTTAATGCATTGTTTATAATTCCTCAAAAAAGTAACACTGATGTATCTGCGTTGGTTTAAAAATCTATTTTATCAGACTTTAAAAGGCCAGCACTCCATATGTGAGTGTTCCATAGTGTAGATACCTAATAATCAAACAGTGCGGATACACATATAAAGGTAGTGCAGTTAGCTGCTTAGCTATAAGCAGCTTTTCACCATTCACCATATTCACCATTCACCATGCACATTTCTGTCTGTATACCTGATGTTCTGACTCATGCTTAGCATTGGTACTGCCCCCCTAGTGGTGCAGTTCCTGCAGTGACACTTTGCAGCATTCTGAGCAACATGGAGGAGCTTGCAAGCAGCAGTCAAAACTCAATCTTTATTTCTTGTTGTTCAGGCATTATCTGTGAGTATTTAGTTAATTGGACCTTTTTTGTAGACTCTTTGTGCCTTCTGTTTGCTAGATGTTTTTGTTTTATAGCATAGTTTGATCTGTGGATTTATGCTAGTCAGCCACTGTTAGCTTCTGTGTTTTGGTGTTTGTGATACCTCAACTTGACTGTAGTGTATTGTAACAACCCCACAGCCAATTCAGTTGATATCTTTTGCTTTACATGATAAGTGGTTCATTTATTTATATGTTGGAACTGAAAGTCATGTTTCCTGGTTTTTATTTTTTTCCTAGTTTTACACCGCTTCCATTAAAACACTTAAAGACTCCACCACGTGTCTTGGTCACTTAAGGAAGAGTGTTAAGCTGTCTGCATAGCTGTGTACGCAGACGCACAGTGAAGGCAGAACACCTGATACACTTGAATATCTGACTATGCGCCAACTGTCTATACGTCCAGTACATCTATAACCCTTGCCTACGCACATCTTGTCTACGTTCGACACCTGAACCTACTGACTGCACATTCTGTCTGTCTTTTACTGCCTTTTGTCTTTGCGCTGTTTACTATGCATCTTTTATTACTGCACTGGAAAAGTAACCAGATAGTGTTTCTTATGTTGTATTACCCTGTATTGTATAATGACAAAGTTGAATTGAATTGAATTGAATTGAATAAGTGCTTCTGCTCAATTGCACCAGTTAGAGAATCATTTGATACAACTCTGTGTGGTGGCTCCTTAACTCCCCATCTAAAAGCCAAAAGAAGCTCTTTATTTGTCACACAGGCTGTGCTGAATTGACCTGAACAGCCTTCTCTGTGCACAGATCAACAAATTGTAGATCGTGAAAAATCATCCTCCTCCACGACAACCCGGCGACCCCCCTCAAAAAAGTTTGTGTGCCTTGTAGGTTGAGAATCACTGGCTTAGATTAATTATTGACAGGGTGTATATGTTGCTAAAATTTATCTGAAATTATAACTGTGGCCACATTTTAAGCTGCTAATATTTTTAGGGAAAAAAAATCGATTGTTATTTTTATGCCATCTCTGACTTGTGTATGTCGTTAGTAGTCAACATTTAGATTTATTCACCATACTTGTGCACAGATTTGGCTTATATGGTAAATATAGCCTATTTTAAGCCTATTTACAGCATGTTCACCTTGGTAGCAAAAACAGTACTAAAGTCATTTATCTGATTGAATGTTTTGTCTTTTAGTTCGTCTTATTATATGAATCCGCTTTCATTCATTAAGGTTTGTGGATCACCGAATCAAATTGGTGAGTCAAATCGCTGCGTGCATTGAAATCTTGATTCGTCGTTAAATCCACCCAAAAAAACAATAACTTCTTAATTGAATCAATTTACTTTTGGTACAAACACCCCTACTAAGTTGTATTAAACCCAGTGTGGTACATGACATAACACTGAAATCCACACAACGTGCTAGTGAAAATGAGCTTTACTCAGGTGATGTTACTCAGGTGATGTTACTCAGGTGATGTTACTCAGGTGATGTTACTCAGGTGATGTTACTCAGGTTTATTATTAAGAGTGAAGATGTCAGAATGAAACACTGCTATATAATGATACTGTATGTGTGGCCATGAGTTCATGACCGGCACAGAGGATGCACTGAACATGCCATTAAATGAAAAAGCTCTATATTGAATTTGCTTTTCTTTTTCGGGAGTCTGTTTTTCAAAGAAAAGAGGGGTTTTCCACACTTCCGAAGTTCAGTCACAAGTAAACCCCAATGCATTTAATGATGTTGAGGTCTGAGAGGCAATTTACTTGTTCTAACTGGTGGAGTGTAAGGGATGCCAAATATTGGCTGATCGTGATTCGATTTATCGCTAATATAGTCTTTGAAAATGGAGCATCCATATGAGGTACCTAAAAGAAGAACAACAGCATATTTATCCTTGTGATTGACAGTCAGGAGCGACCAGCGATGTGGGTGGATTCGTTCCAGAGACTAAGTCAGCTTGAGGCCTCAGATGACGCCCCAGACAGGAGAGCGTCGACTGACCACAGATTTAGAATGGGTGTTATGGCAGGCAGGGGCTCAGTGAAGTGTGTAAAACCTGTCGGATGGTGTCAGCTCTCCCTCCGGCGTGGAGACCGCAAGTGCAGGTTCAGTGCTGACACTCGTAACCGGGCAGCCACGGGCCAGCTGGTGCTTCGACACAGGAGCATGTTTCTATCTCTTGGCTGACCATATGGCCTAGTACATGTGGAGGGGGCGGGAGGTTCCACAGGTCTTCACCTCTCTATCTAATTGATGTTGTGACTGTTATGTACTTCCAAGAAATTATCATTAAAGGAATATTAAGTGTTTTGAAAACTAATCTTTTGTCAGTGACATCTGCAGCCTATGGTGAGATACTACAGGTAGTAATTTTGATGTTTTTCCTTGTTCAGAGAACCGATAGACTCAAAACATACGTTTAAACTGTCACTGAAGTCACGTTGCTGTCATCAGTAAATGCTTATGCATGACACAAATTTGACGAACACTATTGTGCATACTTCAGTCAGAGGTGGTAAGAAAGTGAGCTGTAGATCTGTACAATTCATTCTTTTAGAGATAAATCTAGTGTGGCTGGCCTGAATTATTCAATTTCGTGGGGATTTGTTCCGCTTCAGAATCGAGCTTTATTGGCAAGGTGTGCTACACGTACAAGGAATTTGTCTTCGGTTACACATTGGGATGGATAGTGTCAACAACAATACTATATCGTGATGTAAACGTCATGATACGCTGTGACAAAACTCGCCAATGGCCTGTTGCACCAGCTCCAAACATAGACTAGTTGTAACGTAAGTTCAGGGTTATGCATTACTAAATCCACACGCTTTTTAAGATTGAGCTTAGTAGTTATTAAATATTTACACAGCAGAAACCACCCAGAAAGCACCAAAACAACTAAAAACATGACTTTCCTGGATAACTAGATTAAAAAGTCTAAACACATTATGCTGTGATTTCACTTACAGCTCCAATCATCTTCTTGGTTTGAACTCCAAGCATGAAGCTAAACACCACAGCTCAAGCTCAGCTCATTGAGACTCAGCGGCTGCCCGACCAGCTAAGCTGAGGCTGCTATTCTATCGGGTTAATGCGAAATCGTCATATAAAAATCTGTATATTTGGTTTTCCTAGGGAAATATTAAGAGATAAACTGTCAGTGACTATAGATAATTAGTTTTATTCAGTTTAACCTGTACGAATCCTTCTCTGCTAGGCTGGATATCTTTTCCCTGTAAAAAGTCAGAGCAAGCTGCCTTCGCGTTTCCATGGCAGTGGGTTTAAAGATTGGTTTCCGAATATGTTATCGTCATGTTAAAGCGACAAACCCATTAGTTAGTTGTTACTAGTTAAGACACAACTTACCGCTTGGTTTTGCCACATTTAATCTGAAACTAACAAGCGTTAACGAAGTATAAACTGAGGCAGCCCAGTCCTGATGTACAGCAGTCATGTTTGGTCAATGTTTACCTTAAAATGTGTTGTAAAACTACAGTAATGACGAATGAATAAATAAATATGGTTGAGGAGAATGATAGAGACATTTACCGTGATAATACTTACTAAGGTAAGTCATGAAAAGGAGCTGAGAAGCTGGTCAGAGCACAGAGAAGCTAAAGAGAGAACTTTGTACGCTGTTATTCGTCGAGATTTGGGCACATGCACATGCGAGGGAGCCTGTGGCTGTAAAATAATCAGAGAACAGCAAACTGGTTTTCAGATCACATACAGCATAGTTACATAATGATTTTAGTTTCAACAGTGCTACAAACACATAGGCCAAATACTAATGGATAAGCCTAATAACGACCTAAGAACTCACTACAACCGCATGACAGGAAAGACTGAAACCGGTCCATTTCTCCAATGTGGCTTTTTCATACACTTTTAGAAATAAAGGTTCTGTGCAGGTACTTTTTTTCATTCATTAAGGTAGAGACAATGCAAATGAGCCCTCAAATGTGCAATAGTGGTTTTAAGGTCTAATTGTCCACCTTAAATAAGTTTTTCCAGGTGAAAAGTAGGTAGTTGGACCTTTTCATGACCTAATGTTTTAAAACAGAGCAGTAAAATAAAAAGCCTGGGGAGTCGAGGCGGGGGTGTGTGGCGTTCCCTGACTGAAGGTACTTTGAATAGATGAGTTGTACTGCCCCAGAGACAAGAGGGGAACTGCCCCAGAGACAGTTTTGTACCTTGGTTCTGAGAGTGTACAGATACTACTAAACACTGGATGCTGTGAAGGACTGCTTAAGATATGAATATATTAACAGCCATCACTGTATCAATACACTTATCACCATGAGTTAATTCACGTTATATTGCTGTATCGATATGTTGAACTCAGTAGTACTTGGCACACAGTAGCTCACGGTTACACAGTAACTGACAGTATAGATTTCACACTGGTTCAGTTACACAGACATCCATGCCTGAGTTATTACCACGCATACACACTTTCACACACACTCATGCTGTCGACATTCACAGAAAAATGCATTCAGTTCAATAAAAAAAAATCTTTAAAGTGTGGAGAACAGCGGCGGGACCGGAGGGAGCAGTACTGAATAAGATAAAATGAAATAAAATATGTGTTAGGAAACTCAGCAGTGCTTGTATATGCCCATTGTTCATGAGTGTAACGGCACGAGGAAAGATTATTAGCATAATGATGTGGGTGAAATCCTGACAGGCTTCTTCCGGATTGGACATGGATTCCAGATAACCTCAGGGAAGTTTTTTTCTTTACTGAGCTGCTCTGATGTTTGAAAGTTGGATAACATTTTATAAGGACCAGTGGGAAGCATAGACTTTAGGTTGCACTAGAGCAGAGGTCTCTAATAGAGGGAACGTGGCCTGAGTCCCGACCCAGACGCTATCCTGGACCTATAACCGATAAACTATGGAGAATTTCATTTCATTTTGACGGGGTGGTCCTATTTTAATCGGCATCGCTTTTCTAGCCTTTACAGTAGCTTTAGCGGCCCAAAACTCAGACCACTTGCATGCGTTGTAAATATCACACATGACGCTACTCGGCCAATCAGATCTGTGCATTACGATAAGCACTGCGTCTCGAGTGAGTGACCCACGCAGGGGAGGGCCGAGGCGAGAAGCAAGCAGTTGGAGAAGAGAGAGAGCCAGATTATTTTTATATGCTGGGCTCCAAAAAGAAAACTGAGTAAATATTACTTAATTGTACTTCATTTGATTTGACTACATAATATGTTGATAGTAAGTGATACTTTTTTAATCCCACCTCCGCATTTAACCCATCTGGGAAGTGAACCACCACATACACACTAGTGAATACACACACACACTAGGGGGCAGTAAGCACACTTGCCCAGAGCGGTGGGCAGCCCTATCCACGGCGCCTGGGGAGCAGTTGGGGGTTAGGTGTCTTGCTCAAGGACACCTCAGTCATGTGCTGTCGGCCCTGGGGATTGAACCGGCAACCTTCCGTTCACAGGGCCAGTTCCCTGACCTCCAGCCCACGCCTGCCCGATATAACTACTAGGCTGCTTCAGTTTACAGTATATGTCACTGAATCATGTTGTAAGGTAGATATTATGATGTTCCAGACCTTTGCTTGAGGAAATTTTCTTTAACTGGACCTTACTGAATTTTAATTAAATACCCCCTGCACTAGAGGATTCCTTCATTTATTTGTTTTTTTTTGCTGGTTAATAATTGTGTGCTTGAGAATTGAGGATCACTTTAATTATACATGTTTTTAACCCACTTGTCCTAAAAAAAGATATCAGGGTACGGAGAAATTTGCATGATAGAATTGAACGGTGTACTTCTGTCATGAGTAGCATCCAAAACCGATTATCTGTTGTTAAATCTGGACATTCATCCATATACATCATATCTGCATTTATCTGTGTTCAACAGTGAACAGATAATACATTAAGCTGAAGTTTTGGCCACTTTTGACAGACTTTAATTGCCCCTGAAAATTATTTTTAAAAAACTGTTCTCATTTTTTTTTGTGGTCAAAATGACCACATTTCACAAAAAGATCAATGGACTATGCTCTCAGACCACTTTAGGGCAATTTGGAATTAGAATATGTGTCAGCGGCCTATATCGAATATGCCTTGGTGGCCACATCTCCCTGCCTTTCATCTTTTTGTCTAAACCAGACATTCTGAGTCTGTTCAGTGACACAACAAAGCCAGTATTGAATAGCCTTTCTTTCTGTGCGACATTAAATTCTGAATTTTAGACTTATGATGAAAAGAGGTTTTCAAACGATTGCTCTGATGGCAGAACGCTTTTTCTAGCGATTATTCTCTTAATCATAGTAAAAGGAAGTGTGTACTGGCCTAGATGCGCAGTCTTGACAGTGTCCCGACTTGCAGGTTCACGTCCTGTCTTTTCCCCTGAAAGCACTGTCGTTTTACCGCTACACTGATAAAAGCTTCAGAACTGTGTATGTGAGATTGTGTGCGTCCATGCATGTGAGTGTTGGAAGCCAGGCTCATATGGACCCTGCCCGGCGCTCGAGGGAGTTGAAATGGAGTTGGGAGTTCACACAGCGAGTGTGAGAGGTCCTTCATCGACCAGAGCCCTTGCTCTCTGAACTTGGCTGCTGTGGGCAGCTTTAAAGCTGGAGAACCTGCAGGGGAGTGCTGTAGTGGTCCACAGGAGGTGCAGCGCCTCCACTCGAATACTGTCATACAGTCATAGATGGTGGCTTTCAACCATGTCCATTAACCACGAGGCCACCTTCTCAATCATTTATTTAATCAGTATTTTGTTTACCCCTTACCTTTGTCTTCTTTTTGGGAAACTCACTTTCAGTTTTTCAAAGAAATGTGCTTTTTACAAACACCTCCAAAGTTCAGTCTTAATGGGTTGTGTTGTCTGTTACTTACACATTTAGACTCATCACACCATAAAACCTTGGCTCACATCTCATATGTCTACACTGTTAGAAATAAAGTGACTACGCAGGTACATGATTCATTCATCAAGGTACAAACAATGTAAGTCTACCTTCAAAGGCACAACAGCAGTTTTAAGGTGCAATGGTGGAGTTTTTACCAGTGGAAAAGTAGATATTTGTACCTTTTCATAACCAAATGTTTTAAATCAGAACCAATAAAATAAAAAGCCTGGAGGCGAGGCGGGGTGTGTGGAGTCAGTACAGCTTAGAACATATTTCAATAGGTTATGGTACAATTATGATCCCTGACTAAAGGTCCTGGGATGTACCCCTGAGGGTACCACCGCAGTGACAAGAGGGGTACTGCCCCAGTGACCGTGTTGAACCTTTTTTTCTGAGAGTGTAAAGGAATGAAAGGGTCTCTGATTTGCACACTGCAGAGTAAACAGTTACGCAGTGAATTACATTTACATTCAATTTGCAGAAAGTTGGTTTCTGCACTTCTGACTTTCTACTGGTTTCAGCATCAAGAAATGATAAACTGTGGCAAATTTACCTTTAAGACACACACTTTGCTTTAAACACATAATAAAGAGAACGACTTTAAATTTGTTCTTTGGAGATGTGCTGGATTAATTTGACTCAATGGATAAGACTGAGTCTTTTAATTACCACCTATTTTTTGGCTGTACTTGAAAAGGAAAAATGAAAGACTTGGCTGAAGAAGGAAGGCGGATTAACACGATAGTAACACAAAATTCGTAATAATGAATCAGCGGTTATTGTTATGATTTTGCTGTAGCGGATGTGATGTTTACATTTACGGCATTTGGCTGACCCTCTTATCCCGAGCGACTTACAACTTGATCATTTTACACAGGGAGGCCAAGGCGGTGTTAGGAGTCTTGCCCAAGGACTCTTATTGGTATAGTGTAGGGTGTTTGCCCAGGTGGGGGATTGAACCCCAGTCTACAGTGTAGAAGGCAGAGGTGTTACCCACTACACTAACCAACCTCCATCGCCATGTGAGGCGAAAGTTTAAAGGAGATATTTTTCAGCCCCATAATTTCTCTGAAGAAGAGGTCATTTTCTGTATCCTGCCTTCCGCCCGATGACCGCTGGGATAGGCTCCAGCACCAACCCCCCGCGACCCTGAGGGAGAAGCGGCTTAGAAAACGGATGGATGGAAGAGGTCATGATTTTGTATGCTAATGACCACGGCTTCTCTGACATTGAAAGTGCCACTGAACTGTTGTGCTATCATTGGCCATATTTCCCAATAATGAGCTGAATACAAAACTGATTTGCTCATATGTTTGTTCACACATTGCCTCATCTGATTTCTAGCCTGCAATTAAAAATGTCATTGTACGTGTCTTTTGTCTGAATGCATACATTTGAGGCTGCCTTGGAGCAGATAGTGGACTGGAGCTGGCTGATAATCATATCTGCATGATAAGAACCTGCTTCTTTTGTGCTCAGTATTATGCCTCACATCGTCCCGTCAACCCTGCAAGATAAAGCTGTCAGGCGCTGACAGAAATCTAATAAGTACGTTAGGAACCAGAGGAGGGTAGAAGGTGGTGGGAGTAGGCTCTTTGATTGATCACTCCAGTCTGTGCTCTATTACCCCATCATTTATACACAGGTGTTTAGTTTGCAGTTTGGAAGAGAAGCATTCCTCTGGGTTCAATTCAGGCTACGCGGCAAGGATTGATTAGACTTGAGAGGATTAAGAGGGCCAGCAGAACCGGAGAACCCAACGGTAACCAACTGCTTCCCGCAAGACAAGCCCACTAGAATACAATCGCTCTGTTAGACAGGCCCAATACATGACACCTACTTCATGACAAACACAATTCATGTCACCGTGCTTGAGACTAACTAAATATATTTTGTTAGCTCCTGTTGATTTCAAATGATGTGAAGTCCAAAAAGTTGTGACGCTGTGTAAAATGTAAATAAATGTAAATAAAAACAGAATGCAATGATTTGCAAAACTCAAAAATCTTAAAATTGTGGAACAATTTCAGAAAAATGTTCCTCAGTGTACAATTCGATGATGATATGATGGATATCAAAACATCTACAGTATATAATATCATCAAAAGATTCAGAGAATCTGGAGAATTCCCTATGTGCAAGGGACAAGGCAGACGGTCAATATTGGATGCTCGTGCTCTTAGGGCCCTCGGGTGTGATCTTCGGGCCCTCGCTGCATTGAAACCAGGCATGATTCTGTACTGGAAATGACTGCATGGGCTCACGAACACTTCCAGAAATCATTGTCTGTGAACACAAATGCATGTTAAAGCTATATCATGCAAAGAAAAAGCCATGTGTCCAGAAACGCCACCGTCTTCTCTGGGCCAAAGCTCATTTAAAATAGACTGAGGCAAAATAGAAAACTGTTCTGTGGTCAGATGAATTTCCCCAGTATGCCAAAGACACCTGGACAATGTACGGCTCTGGCCAAATTTGACAGTGCGCAGCCAGAGCAATCTTGTGGAATGAAAGAAAATCATTTTAATTAGTAATTAATTAGTAATTAATAAGTTTAATTATGTTAACTTACTGCACAGATAATGTGGTCAATGGCTTCATTTGTGTGGACACACAAATCTGATCTTCTTCAAATCGGACCTGAGCCACTTTCAAATGTAGTCCTAGATCAGATGCATATGTGATTCATGGCCATGCGACCTTGATGTGAACAAGGGGTACAACGATTCTTCGACTTCGTCGACTAAAATTGACGACCAAATTAGTTGGCAGCTAATTTAGTAGTCGATTAGCTGGTGACCTCATTACGTGTCTTTCTCACTTTCTTGCTCACTAGGAATGTTTTAACATTACTGCTCACTGAAGAGTTAACAGCAGCATGATGGCTGCCTCAATAATGAAATCCTTAAGTGTGGGAGCTAAACTCAGAAAACAAGCTTGTCATTTGTAAAGCCGACCTCAGCCGGCATGAGAGCACATCGTCCATGCTGGAGCATCAGAATAGGAACCTCGTCGCCTCCCTGAGAAGAAGATTCATCTCCATAAGATACGCCGCGGCCTAAACTGCATACTAGCTCACTCAATAGTGTGTAAAAATAGCGCATATACCATTAGAGGTGAACTCATCAGTGGAGCATGTGAAGTCCAGATGTGCGGTTTGGGACGCGCCGATAGTTCTGCAAGCGAACTAGTTAGCTAATGTTAACGTTAAAAGCCGTCCTACTTCATGTACTTTCGAAATGCTGTTCTCTGGAATCGTTAATGGAGCTGGAACATTCGCCACTTTCCCCTCCACTCCATCAGAGCGCGCCTTCCCTGCAGCAGACAATCTGCTCTCAGAAGAGAGCGAGTCTCTCACGAGAGCGCGTAGAGACTTTCCTCTGTTTCAGTAAAGACCAGTGACTGTAGAATTTAGTTGCAGCAGTAGACAAGATAGCAGACTGCGCAGAGCACGGACTGCACTGTTTACCATTAACACTTAATTATAGATAGATTTTATTATTTACTTGATTAAAGAAAAACGGATTTAGTTTTGTTATATTTTCTTGCTGCTACTTTGCACATCCATTTAACAGGAAAAATATATTGGAGTTTTATGTTTTAGCTTTTTGTATTTGCAGGAAAGTTCACTAAAAGAGTGAATTCTTGAATGTTATTCATCGTTACTGTCTTCACTGTTCATCACCAAATGCATGAAACAACCCCAAGCTAAATCTAGTTATTTGGTAATGCAGTGATTCATAATCCGAATCATCGATTATTCGCTTCAGCAATCGATAGATTAATCGACCATCAAATTAGTCGTTTGTTGCAGCCCTAATGTGAACGCTCGGATCTGAACCCGTGCGCCATCATTCAGTGTTACCATGGCAACAGCGCCGAACAGACATTAAAGCCTGTAAACGGTGGAAAAGAAACACATCTTAACTTTTTTGCCTTCGTCTCGCTCTAATAGTGATCAGCCTTAATTATCTCCACAGCAAAGCCACGTTCTGACCGTTAGCTTTGTTGACGATGTATGTGATTCACTTGAGTAGGATGTGCGCATGCGGGTCATTTCAGGACGCTCTTTTGTTCACATTCATGAGAGATTTGAACCAGATTTGAATGACCTAAACGAGCGTGAACCATCGTGTCAAAGAGATCGGATCGGAGCAAGAAATCGGATTGGAGATATGAGGCTTCTAATGTGAACATAAAATTGGTCTCAGTCACTTGATCCACTCGTCCTCAGCTTTTCAGGCTCATGTGCTTAATATTCAGTGAAACTAGCTCATATTACCAACTACGACTGTAATGAAACACAGAATTCCTCTGCTCTGCCATGGCATCATTTAAAACTCAGCAGGCATGTCTATGGCCAAAATATATCCACCTGAAAAGAGCTGAAAGACATCTAGCCACGGTTGCTAGGCAGTGATCGGAGGGCTAAGGAAAATGGGGCAGTCTTTGAGATCAGTCTAATTGGCTCAGTCCTCGATGTTGGACGTCTAGCCGTGCCCCTTCCCTTGGCTACAGGTCACTGTAGTGATCTACTATGAAAAATAGCATGCAGTATTCAGTGTAGTTAATATATATTAATCAGTTGGGAGTATAATACTGTGCCATTTTGAGCACAGCTCCGGATATATGAAAGGGCCTAACCTAGCTAATGATTGCTATGCCTAGCATGTAATGCTAATGCTATCTAGCCACTAAACCTTCAGCGAGGTAAATGAAATGTATTGAACAGGATGTTAAAGGGAATGCTAATGGAATATATTGCTTTCAGAACCCCAACACAACTTAACATAAGTGCTCTGAGCACTATTATCCAATGACCAGTATTCCAGGGGAATGAATTCCTGGAAATGTCGTCATCCAGATAAATTTTCAGAATTAATTAGACCATAGTCATTGACTAAACGTGTCAGGATTAAATTTATCCATCCATCCATCCATCCATCCATCCATCCATCCATCCATCCATCCATCCATCCATCCATCCATCCATCCATCCATCCATCCATCCGTTTTCTAAGCCGCTTCTCCGTCAGGGTCACGGGGTGTGCTGGAGCCTATCCCAGCAGTCTTCGGGCGGAAGGCAGGATACGCCCTGGACAGGTCGCAGTCCATCGCAGGGCAGATAGACAGACACAGTCACTCACACCCAGGGGCAATTCATCATGTCCAATCGACCTGACTGCATGTCTTTGGACTGAGGCGACAGCGCCGGGGTCCTCTCTGTGTGGAGTTTGCATGTTCTCCCTGTGTCTGCGTGGGGTTCCTCCGGGTTCTCTGGTTTCCTCCCACAGTCCAAAGACATGCAGTCAGGCCAGTTGGACGTGCTAAATTGCCCCTGGGTGAGAGTGACTGTCTGTTTGCCCTGCGATGGACTGGCGACCTGTCCAGGGTGTATCCTGCCTTCCGCCCGAAGACTACTTGGATAGGCTCCAGCACCCCCCCCCGCGACCCTGACAGAGAAGCGGATTAGAAAATGGATGGATTTGATCAGATGAGGAAATAAGCTGGGGGTGGGGTCTTACCGTGTAAGGGCTTCTTCTCCCACATCACCCTTGTGGTTCCTCTGCCAATGTAGCCAGCTCATCCAAATGCAATTTTAAAATGGCTTTTAATACAGAATCTTCTGCTTGAAACTTTGCTGGACAGTGCATGCGGGACACCTATGGATAAATCAGTGAGAAGCAAATTAACAAAAGCAACAGCAAAGACGGGAACCTCCACTTACTCCCAAGAGCCTCAGCTGTGATGGGAATATACAAGCTATATGAACAAGGGTGAGACAGAGAGGGTTATAATCATGGAGGAGCTGGAAAAACGGAGTGTCTAGGAGTAACATGGAGAAAGAAGCTCTCAGAATAACAAGTCCCTCCATTATTTCCTCTCCTGACCAAATGATAGGATGAAATCTAATCTCAACACATTTACTGAACGGCCATCGTCTAATTCTGAAATGCGTTTCTGGCTGCCTGCATTCCTGGCATTTATACCCGAAATTTTTTGTTTGCGGGGGAAAATTGCAACATACAGCGCACAGCCAGCTGGGCTACAGCCTGAACTACAACAAGTGGTTTGAGGGGTCAGACTAGTAAAATGCATTCAGCTTTCAAACAAATTAGTGGCTTTTAAAGCTTTGACAGCCCCAGTACTCATGAAAACTGGAGAGTTTCATACTTGAATAGAAGATGGTTTAAAGGTGAATTCCACCAACTCTTTTTTCCAGGATTTCTGCATAATTCAGTCATTGAGAGGGACATAGTTATTCAGAGTAGTGTAATGCGAAATGAGCCGTTCTAGAGAATCGTACTGTCTGAATTATTCAGTCGTGATGATAGTGACCAGAAGTCTGGCTGATTGAGTGACTGAACTGTGGTCTGGATAATCATCAGTGTCTGCTTGACTGAATTATTAAATTATATTGAAATAAAAAAAAAAAAAGTCAGTGGACTTCACCTTTAAACCGTCTTCTGTGCAGCGGTTAAGCTACTCTAGAGAAACCTGCTGCTTCAGAGTTGCTCACAGTGAGGATGGTAATATATACTATATACATAATATATATAGTTAAAGGCTGGACCCCCTTTTACCTTCAGAACTGCCTTAATTCTTCATGTCAGACTTTCAACAAGGTGTTGGAAACGTTCCTCAGAGATTCTGGTTGGTTATTTGAGTTCCTGTTGTCTTTCTATCATCTGGAACCATCTGATGTCTGCCCGTTCTCCTCTGACCTCTCACATCAACAAGGCATTTTCGTCCACACAGCTGACCGCTCACTGGATATTCCCTCTTTTTCGGACCGTTCTCTGTAAACCCTAGAGATGGTTGTGTGTGAAAATCCCAGCAGATCAGCAGTTTCTGAAATACTCAGACCAGCCCGTCTGGCACCAACAACCACGCCACGTTCAAAGCCCCTTAAATCCCCTTTCTTCCCCGTTCTGATGCTCGGTCTGCACTTCAGCAAGTTGTCTTGACCACATCTACCAGCACTGAGTTGCGGCCATGTGATTGGCTGATTAGCTCTTTGTGTTAACTGTACCTAATAAAGTGGCCGGTGAGTGTATATTTGTAAATAAAAGTTGAAAGTGCACCAAATTCGGTCTTGTATTTAAACACACCGCTCAGCAGTACTGAGAGCGGAGAGGGCCAGCGGTGCTGGAGAGCCAGCTTAAGCAGAGAGGCTTTGAGTGGGCCAGTGGATACTGGGTCAGGCTTATTGCAGCCTGTTTGGATTAGACCTGCTGATAGCATCATGCCAGCAAAATGGGTCTGCTTTTGGCATTCTCTGCCTGTTATATGGCCTCTTTATGGGTCAGCAGATTTAACACCTATGGTGTGTGGTGTTGTGTGTTGTCCCTCCTGACTGCATCTCAGGCAATAACCTAGCTGATGATTACTGAGAGCCTCTATGGCCATTTAAACCTGGCCCAGGTGGTCAAAACCTGGCTTAAATGTCAGTGCTCAGTTTTTCCATCCTAGACCAAACCTGCTCAGTGTTGTCTGGTGAAATGAATGAGATGACACTACGCATCATCTTGTGCTTGTGCTAGTTAAGCACTGTAATTAATGGCGGCAAGCTAAGAATTTAGCAAGTCAACAAGATAACATTAAAAAAAAAAAACGTTTCTCTCACTTTTGAGACGTTGTATTGTTAAAGTTCAGTCCCCCAGTGTATACAATCCATATCTGGAACTTGATTTAACTCCTTTTGTGATGTCACAAAAAGCAGTGTGTATTTACATATATCCACATATTGAGTCTATAAGACTTCAGCCCTACCCATTCAGGCTTATAAAAGCTATTAGTGGTGTTTCGGGCAGGACTGCTTTATAGAGCAGCCAATCAGAACAGAGATTGTTCTTAAAGGCCCAGTAACAAAAACAACCTGTTTAATTCTAAAGATTTGGAAGGAATGCTAGTGTTTAAAATGAATTATGACAGCTTCGGTATGTTTTCGTTTATAAGCCCACACAGACATTATGAGCCCACACAAAACTGGAAAATTAGAGGGAAAATTAAAATATAGGCTTTTTCAAAAATCAAAATCACATCCATCGTTCCCTAAGTTTTCCTTCTGTGGTTGGGAAGATGCCGTAAGTTGGCCAAACACACTTGCAGACAGTTGAAACAGGGACACAACTAGTTCTTCTCAGTCAAGAGTGTTTTTACATTGTCATCGTTCAGGAATTGAAGACAAACATGTGGTCCTCAAACGATGAAGAGAAAAATCAGTAAGCTAGGATCAGTAGGCGCCCCTCAGCTGATAAATGTTTTAAAACTATGTAGGCCCGCTCTAGCCGAGTGATCTTCCATTCGATGTCCTATTATATCTGAAATCCCACCTTTTCCAGCAGTGCCCCCCTCCAAACCCCAGAGCTTGTGCTGGTGTCAGCTAGACTAATGAGAGGAGACTTTTATTGGAATGCATTAGCCCAGCGTGGCCTGATTCGAAGAGAACCGCTGGCAGCCAGCAGGCTTCCATTTCCAGCCTGTCATGCTTGCTTTCATGGCTGGTGCGTCAGCAGGCGAGCTGAGGAATGTGTTCTATGATTGCTTTCAGATGGCAAGGTGGAGGTGACCAAGGAAGGCATGAAGCTGTGCACCATGGGACCGGGCAAGGTGTTCGGAGAACTGGCCATCCTCTACAACTGCACCCGAACAGCCACCGTTCAAAGTGAGTGAGCATGTCATGTTCTTGTGGAGAAACCATAGAAGTTCAGAAGGCTCTAGTGCATGTATGTATTCATCCGCTAGCCACTTATTACAGGTTAGATACAGCTTGGAAACGATAAGCATTCACCTTCACAAAGAAGTACACACACACACACACACACACACACACACACACACACACACACACACACACACACACACACTGGAACCCCCCCTACAACTTCATGAATACAGTTGGCTCAGTCAGGAGTAAGTAACCATGGAAATGCACACATATTCTTTTGCTATTCTTTTACTAATGTAGCTAGGGCAGCGACTCTCAAGAGTAACTAGTAACCGTGGAAACACATGCACGCACACACACACACACACACACACACACACACACACACACACACACACACACACACACACACACACACCCTGGCACTTCTCTGCACACCTCTGTTAGACACATAATGAGATCTATATTGAGGAGGCTCAAATTTCTCAGCTCACACCTGGTAGTTTGAGTGACAACTGATTTTATTTCACACACAAATATTTCAAATGTGATGAAGTTGTCTGCAAAACGTCATAAAAGTCTGATAAATCATTTTCCTTCTGTTGTGGTCCCTGCTACATCCTCCTACCTGCTGGGCGGCTATGTCCTCCCTATATACATGAAAAGCTGATTTGTATGCAAGTTAGTTAGGAGATCAAATTTGCCAGCATTGTTTAAGTCAATTATTCAAATTCACATTGCAGAACATCTCAGATTCATCCGGTCATAACACCAGACGTAAACAGACGGCACTATCTGGTTCAGTCAGCTCCGGCTCAAAGCAAATTGTTCTTGTTACATTCCTCTCCTTTTGTGTACTTATCTCAAATCATTTATCTCTGGCACACATGCGGTATTGATTTATGAGCATGAACACGAAGTGCATACAATGCTGAGAGCTCCTGCGTTCGCAATGGTGCTAGGGAGAAGGCGTGGCTTTCTCGTGGACCTGTCGATTAATGACTGGACGCATAATATATATCACATTCACTTTGTCAAAGGTGATTTCTGTTCATGGTACATGTCATTTTAAATATTCTAGAAGTACTAACAATCACCACGATATGCTAACTCGTTAGACTTGTTACATCCTAAGGCCTATTACTCAGTTGCAGCATGACTCAGTTAAAGTAAAAAAAAAAAAAGCATTGTTTTTTATTTATTCATGGTAGAGAAGAACATGCATAGCACTGTAAGGCAAAATAGTTCTGAAAGAAATTTATAACATATACTATAATTCATAATATTATATATTATAATATATAACAAACATATTTTAATAATTTTTTTCAGATTTTTTATTTTATCATCATCGAAATTACACAAACACTCTTGCGAGGGTTCATTGGTGGCATTGCATAGTAAATAAAATGGCAATGTTTGCGTTTCCCTAGCAACCTCTGACATTTCGACCCCTGGCTCCTGTCCCCATCACTGTAAAGAAATCTGGGTCGACACGTTTCTCTACAGTAAAGGATTTGACATCAGATCTCTCTGAATGACTGTGTTTACATCCCATCCACTGAGTGATGCAGAAAAATCGACAGAATTCCCCTTTAAGTTGTTTTGTTGTGTTATCTTTTTTTTGTTTGTTTTATTTGTACGTCAAACTGTTAAAATAATTAATCATGACTAACTGCTGTGTGTATTTAATTGGGATTAATTATGTTTGTCTTATTCACTGAAATGTGACCCTAAAGAAGAAGAGATGAAAAGGGTTTTTTGGTGTAAAAAGCAGTACAATTTGGTCATGTAGGATCATGTGGGTTCCCTAAAGAAACGCTATTTTCCAGTTTTGATCGCCGACATCCGGTGAGAGCAACAGTGGCTGCACGTTTCAACTGCTCTTGTAGCGACATTAACTAGTTTATTTTGTTAATATGTAAAGCATAACATTTATCTAGTTAATATGCAGTGTTGACATTGTAGTCTAATGATGTCATAAAATATACAGCATAACAGACGAGCATCTTACAGAGTTAGAACTGTTTACAGTGGTGGTGATAAGAGCCAAATGTCTGGAGTGTTTTATGCTTTTTTTGCCTGATGCTTGAGACATTGCTTTATGATAGTTTTATGATAAGCGTTTTGCCCTGAAATGTATTTTTAAAAGCTGGTCATACAGGAGAGGTCTATGCTGGACGTTGCAAGGTCCAAACAGTCCTAAAAGAAAACAACTTCCGTTGTTTTACTATTATAAATGTTGCATATATAAACTCGTATAGTTTGACTGATTATTTTTAAATGTAAGTCAGTAAGTTTCTCTACAGTTAACCTTTTCACATCAAACCGCCCTTAATGACTTTGTTTCGGTCTAAATGACTTTGTATACACAGTCAATTAGGCAGAAATTAGTGGTTCATCAGCCAAATCTGTGTAGTGTAAATTTAGAGATGAGTACAGTCGTGACATGTCTAACACACAAAATACTGAAAACGGAACATAGTCTTGACCTTACAATCCAAAACCGTATCGGAGCTAAAATTATGTG